>NC_134468.1:42501264-42503764 GCF_964194025.1 Convolutriloba macropyga | reverse complement strand
TGTTCCTTTATTTCTTTATGGAATTTAAGTTTTCAAACAGTAGAAGAAGTAGTAGTAGTAGTAGTAGTAGTAGTAAAAGTAGTAGTAGTAGTAGTAGTAGTAGTAGTAGTAGTAGTAGTAGTAGTAGTAGTAGTAGTAGTAGTAGTAGTAGTAGTAGTAGTAGTAGTAGTAGTAGTAGTAGTAGTAGTAGTAGTAGTAGTAGTAGTAGTAGTAGTAGTAGTAGTAGTATTAGTATCAGTAGTAGTAGTAGTAGTAGTATTAGTAGTAGTAGTAGTCGTAGTAGTAGTAGTAGTAGTAGTAGTAGTAGTAGAAGTAGTAGTAGTAGTAGTAGTAGTAGTAGTAGTAGTCGTAGTAGTAGTAGTAGTAGTAGTAGTAGTAGTAGTAGTAGTAGTAGTAGTAGTAGTAGTAGTAGTAGTAGTAGTAGTAGTAGTAGTAGTAGTAGTAGTAGTAGTAGTAGTAGTAGTAGTAGTAGTAGTAGTAGTAGTAGTAGTAGTAGTAGTAGTAGTAGTAGTAGTAGTAGTAGTAGTAGTAGTAGTAGTAGTAGTAGTAGTAGTGGGGGACAAAATCCAACCTCTCCTCCCCGCGGTGTCCCCTGAGGTAAGTGGTGCGCAGCTGCCCCTAGGGCAGATGCCTAGTAACATCGAGCTAACGAGGCAAGGGTCCTCTAGTTGGTGGCGCGACTAGTTGTATATCAGCCTGAAAACCCAATGCAATGAGTTCAAACAAAAATGGCCCCGAGTCCCGGGTAAGGGGTGCGAAGAATCTCCCGTGGAATAGAAACCTCAGAATTGGAACCCTCAAGGTCAGGACACTGGCTCAATCAGGTTCACTAAAAAGCCTGATAATGGACTTGAAGAAGTACAATTTGGACGTTCTGGGAGTGCAGGAAACAAGACTGGAGGAGCATGAAATAGATCTTGGTGACCACAAGCTCTTCCTCACTGACTCCTGGCTATCGACCGCCAAAGCGAGACAAGGGGGAGTTGATATTGCAGTGACGAAAAAACTTGCCGGTAGCATAATTGAACAAGTTGCTGTTAGTGAGCGAGTGGCCTATGTGAAGTTTGCAGCTCAGAGACGAGCTAACCTTGTTGTGATTGTGTGCTATGCGCCCAGAAATGAAGCTGACGACTTAGCGAAAGACAATTTTTGGAATCAGTTGAGCAGCTTGGTATCCAGTTTCAAACAAAGGGAGAGGGTCTGCATCGTCGGAGACTTCAATGCAGAACCTGGTCAACAATCTGATGTCGACGTGCCTTGCCGAGGCCCCTTTGGAATGGGCGAGGAGAATGATAACTCAGAAAAATTGTTGTCCTTTTGTGTCTCTCATGACCTGTTGATTGGTGGAACCTGGAACCCACCTGACCAGCAGATGCGAAAGAAGATGTTAGATCATATCTTATCCGGTTCGAGGCACAGGAGTTGTTTGTACAACGTTAGGACAAGGAGGGGAAAGATCACTCTCACCGATCACGAAATGGTCATTGCCGAAGTGCGATTCAAAGTAGTGGCACATAAGCCACGCAGTCAACCGAAAGTCTGCTCTGCATCATCCAAGTTGCGCAATGAAGTCACGAGTGAAGCTTTTTGCGCAGAAGTGAAACGCTATCTTGATGAGAGCGATATTGTTGAAGGCGTAGAACGATCTTGGGCAATTTTTCGAACGGCTCTTAATGCAGCGGCAACAAAATTACTCATCCCCGAAAAGCGTGTGAACAAACCCTGGATTACAGTTGAAACGCTAGCTTTGATTAGGAAACGGGCCGAGTTACAGTTGAGGAAGCATAGTAGCGCGGAGGCGCTGCTAGTGTTCTCTAACTGCTGCAAAGAAGTACGAAAAGCGCTAAGATCTGACAAAAGACAGTGGCTGAAAGACAAAGGTGAAACAATACACGATCATTCAGACAAAGGTGACCTGAAAGTAGTGTTTGGGGAGTAAAAACAGTTATGCCGGAAGTGGAGTCCTCATATAAGTAAACTAGTTTCAACCACAGGCGAGCCTCTGAAAACAAAAGAATAAAGGTTGGAACGTTGGACCGAGCACATTAAGCATCTGTTAAATCCAACCACGACAAGCGGCAATTCTGTATTGAGCATAGTGGAAGCATCCAAGAGTCTTGAAAAAGACCTATGTCCAATTCGGTTTGATGAAATTCTAAGTTCCGTGCGTAAACTGAAAAACGGTAAAGCAAGTGGACCAGACGATATTTCTGCCGCAATGCTAAAGTCGCATATTGGAATCGCTGAATGGCTTTGGGACATTGTCAACAAGTGCTGGACTGAAGAAAATCTTCCACAAAACTGGAAGTTAGCAGAAGTTGTCCCGCTATACAAAAGCAAAGGAAAAAGATCTGAATGTGGGAACTATCGCGGAATTTCACTGCTCTCGGTAGCTGGAAAAGTTTTTGCGTCAATCATCCTGAATAGATGCAAAGATGCACTTGATCAAGTGCTAAGAGAAGAGCAATGTGGATTCCGAAAAAACTGGGGTTGCACTGAC
>NC_134468.1:42476264-42488764 GCF_964194025.1 Convolutriloba macropyga | reverse complement strand
GGGTGTTGGTGTTGGGGTGTTGGTGTTGGGGTGTTGGTGTTGGGGTGTTGGTGTCGGGGTGTTGGCGTTGGGGTGTTGGTGTTGGTGTTGGAGTTGGGGTGTTGGTGTTGGGGTGTTGGTGTTAGGGTGTTGGTGTTGATGTTGGTGTTGGTGTTGGTGTTGGTGTTGTTGTTGGTGTTGGTGTTGGTGTTGGCTTTGGTGTTGGTGTTGGTGTTGGTGTTGGTGTTGGTGTTGGTGTTTTTGTTGGTGTTGGTGTTGGTGTTGGTGTTGGTGTTGTTTTTGGTGTTGGTGTTGGTGTTGGTGTTGGTGTTGGTTTTGGTGTTGGTGTTGGTGTTGGTGTTGGTGTTGGTGTTGGTGTTGGTGTTGGAGTTGGGGTGTTGGTGTTGGGGTTTTGGTGTTGGGGTGTTGGTGTTGGGGTGTTGGTGTTGGGGTGTTGGTGTTGGGGTGTTGGTGTTGGGGTGTTGGTGTTGGTGTTGGTGTTGGTGTTGGTGTTGGTGTTGGTGTTGGTGTTGGTGTTGGTGTTGGTGTTAGTGTTGGTGTTGGTGTTAGTGTTAGTGTTGGTGTTGGTGTTGGTGTTGGTGTTGGTGTTGGTGTTGGTGTTGGGGTGTTGGTGTTGGGGTTGTTGGTGTTGGGGTGTTGGTGTTGGGGTGTTGTTGTTGGGGTGTTGGTGTTGGGGTGTTGGTGTTGGGGTGTTGGTGTTGGGGTGTTGGTGTTGGGGTGTTGGTGTTGGGGTGTTGGTGTTGGGGTGTTGGTGTTGGTGTTGGTGTTGGTGTTGGTGTTGGTGTTAGTAATGGTGTTGGTGTTGTTGTTGGTGTCGGTGTTGGTGTTGGTGTTGGTGTTGGTGTTGGTGTTGGTGCTGGTGTTGGTGTTGGGGTGTTGGTGTTGGGGTGTTGGTGTTGGGGTGTTGGTTTTGGGGTGTTGGTGTTGGGGTGTTGGTGTTGAGGTGTTGGTGTCGGGGTGTTGGTGTTGGGGTGTTGGTGTTGGTGTTGGAGTTGGGGTGTTGGTGTTGGGGTGTTGGTGTTAGGGTGTTGGTGTTGATGTTGGTGTTGGTGTTGGTGTTGGTGTTGGTGTTGGTGTTGGTGTTGGTGTTGGTGTTGGTGCTGGTGCTGGTGTTGGTGTTGGTGTTGGTGTTGGTGTTGGTGTTGGTGTTGGGGTGTTGGTGTTGGGGTGTTGGTGTTGGGGTGTTGGTGTTGGGGTGTTGGTGTTGGGGTGTTGGTGTTGGGGTGTTGGTGTTGGTGTTGGTGTTGGGGTGTTGGTGTTGCGGTGTTGGTGTTAGGGTGTTGGTGTTGATGTTGGTGTTGGTGTTGGTGTTGGTGTTGTTGTTGGTGTTGGTGTTGGTGTTGGTGTTGGTGTTGGTGTTGGTGTTGGTGTTGGTGTTGGTGTTGTTGTTGATGTTGGTGTTGGTGTTGGTGTTGGTGTTGGTGTTGGTGTTGGTGCTGGTGTTGGTGTTGGGGTGTTGGTGTTGGGGTGTTGGTGTTGGGGTGTTGGTGTTGGGGTGTTGGTGTTGGGGTGTTGGTGTTGGGGTGTTGGTGTCGGGGTGTTGGCGTTGGGGTGTTGGTGTTGGTGTTGGAGTTGGGGTGTTGGTGTTGGGGTGTTGGTGTTAGGGTGTTGGTGTTGATGTTGGTGTTGGTGTTGGTGTTGGTGTTGTTGTTGGTGTTGGTGTTGGTGTTGGCTTTGGTGTTGGTGTTGGTGTTGGTGTTGGTGTTGGTGTTGGTGTTTTTGTTGGTGTTGGTGTTGGTGTTGGTGTTGGTGTTGTTTTTGGTGTTGGTGTTGGTGTTGGTGTTGGTGTTGGTTTTGGTGTTGGTGTTGGTGTTGGTGTTGGTGTTGGTGTTGGTGTTGGTGTTGGAGTTGGGGTGTTGGTGTTGGGGTTTTGGTGTTGGGGTGTTGGTGTTGGGGTGTTGGTGTTGGGGTGTTGGTGTTGGGGTGTTGGTGTTGGGGTGTTGGTGTTGGTGTTGGTGTTGGTGTTGGTGTTGGTGTTGGTGTTGGTGTTGGTGTTGGTGTTGGTGTTAGTGTTGGTGTTGGTGTTAGTGTTAGTGTTGGTGTTGGTGTTGGTGTTGGTGTTGGTGTTGGTGTTGGTGTTGGGGTGTTGGTGTTGGGGTTGTTGGTGTTGGGGTGTTGGTGTTGGGGTGTTGTTGTTGGGGTGTTGGTGTTGGGGTGTTGGTGTTGGGGTGTTGGTGTTGGGGTGTTGGTGTTGGGGTGTTGGTGTTGGGGTGTTGGTGTTGGGGTGTTGGTGTTGGTGTTGGTGTTGGTGTTGGTGTTGGTGTTAGTAATGGTGTTGGTGTTGTTGTTGGTGTTGGTGTTGGTGTTGGTGTTGGTGTTGGTGTTGGTGTTGGTGCTGGTGTTGGTGTTGGGGTGTTGGTGTTGGGGTGTTGGTGTTGGGGTGTTGGTTTTGGGGTGTTGGTGTTGGGGTGTTGGTGTTGAGGTGTTGGTGTCGGGGTGTTGGTGTTGGGGTGTTGGTGTTGGTGTTGGAGTTGGGGTGTTGGTGTTGGGGTGTTGGTGTTAGGGTGTTGGTGTTGATGTTGGTGTTGGTGTTGGTGTTGGTGTTGTTGTTGGTGTTGGTGTTGGTGTTGGTGTTGGTGTTGGTGTTGGTGTTGGTGTTGGTGTTGGCTTTGGTGTTGGTGTTGGTGTTGGTGTTGGTGTTGGTGTTGGTGTTGGTGTTGGTGTTGGTGTTGGTGTTGGTGCTGGTGTTGGTGCTGGTGTTGGTGTTGGGGTGTTGGTGTTGGGGTGTTGGTGTTGGGGTGTTGGTGTTGGGGTGTTGGTGATGGGGTGTTGGTGTTGGGGTGTTGGTGTTGGTGTTGGGGTGTTGGTGTTGGGGTGTTGGTGTCGGGGTGTTGGTGTTGGGGTGTTGGTGTTGGTGTTGGAGTTGGGGTGTTGGTGTTGGGGTGTTGGTGTTAGGGTGTTGGTGTTGATGTTGGTGTTGGTGTTGGTGTTGGTGTTGGTGTTGTTGTTGGTGTTGGTGTTGGTGTTGGTGTTGGTGTTGGTGTTGGTGTTGGCTTTGGTGTTGGTGTTGGTGTTGGTGTTGGCTTTGGTGTTGGTGTTGGTGTTGGTGTTGGTGTTGGTGTTAGTGTTGGTGTTGGTGTTAGCGTTAGTGTTGGTGTTGGTGTTGGTGTTGGTGTTGGTGTTGGTGTTGGGGTGTTGGTGTTGGGGTTGTTGGTGTTGGGGTGTTGGTGTTGGGGTGTTGGTGTTGGGGTGTTGGTGTTGGGGTGTTGGTGTTGGGGTGTTGGTGATGGGGTGTTGGTGTTGGGGTGTTGGTGTTGGTGTTGGGGTGTTGGTGTTGGGGTGTTGGTGTTGGGGTGTTGGTGTTGGGGTTGTTGGTGTTGGGGTGTTGGTGTTGGGGTGTTGGTGTTGGGGTGTTGGTGTTGGGGTGTTGGTGTTGGGGTGTTGGTGTTGGGGTGTTGGTGATGGGGTGTTGGTGTTGGGGTGTTGGTGTTGGTGTTGGGGTGTTGGTGTTGGTGTTGGTGTTGGTGTTGGTGTTGGTGTTGGTGTTGGTGTTGGTGTTGGTGTTGGTGCTGGTGTTGGTGCTGGTGTTGGTGTTGGGGTGTTGGTGTTGGGGTGTTGGTGTTGGGGTGTTGGTGTTGGGGTGTTGGTGATGGGGTGTTGGTGTTGGGGTGTTGGTGTTGGTGTTGGGGTGTTGGTGTTGGGGTGTTGGTGTCGGGGTGTTGGTGTTGGGGTGTTGGTGTTGGTGTTGGAGTTGGGGTGTTGGTGTTGGGGTGTTGGTGTTAGGGTGTTGGTGTTGATGTTGGTGTTGGTGTTGGTGTTGGTGTTGGTGTTGTTGTTGGTGTTGGTGTTGGTGTTGGTGTTGGTGTTGGTGTTGGTGTTGGCTTTGGTGTTGGTGTTGGTGTTGGTGTTGGCTTTGGTGTTGGTGTTGGTGTTGGTGTTGGTGTTGGTGTTAGTGTTGGTGTTGGTGTTAGTGTTAGTGTTGGTGTTGGTGTTGGTGTTGGTGTTGGTGTTGGTGTTGGGGTGTTGGTGTTGGGGTTGTTGGTGTTGGGGTGTTGGTGTTGGGGTGTTGGTGTTGGGGTGTTGGTGTTGGGGTGTTGGTGTTGGGGTGTTGGTGTTGGGGTGTTGGTGTTGGGGTGTTGGTGTTGGGGTGTTGGTGTAGGGGTGTTGGTGTTGGGGTGTTGGTGTTGGGGTGTTGGTGTTGGTGTTGGTGTTGGTGTTTGTGTTGGTGTTGGTGTTGGTGTTGGTGTTGGTGTTGGTGTTGGTGTTGGTGTTGGTGTTGGTGTTGGTGTTGGTGTTGGTGTTGGGGTGTTGGTGTTGGTGTTGGTGTTGGTGTTGGTGTTGGTGTTGGTAATGGTGTTGGTGTTGTTGTTGGTGTTGGTGTTGGTGTTGGTGTTGGTGTTGGTGCTGGTGTTGGTGTTGGGGTGTTGGTGTTGGGGTGTTGGTGTTGGGGTATTGGTGTTGGGGTGTTGGTGTTGGGGTGTTGGTGTTGAGGTGTTGGTGTCGGGGTGTTGGTGTTGGGGTGTTGGTGTTGGTGTTGGAGTTGGGGTGTTGGTGTTGGGGTGTTGGTGTTAGGGTGTTGGTGTTGATGTTGGTGTTGGTGTTGGTGTTGGTGTTGGTGTTGGTGTTGGTGCTGGTGTTGGTGCTGGTGTTGGTGTTGGGGTGTTGGTGTTGGGGTGTTGGTGTTGGGGTGTTGGTGTTGGGGTGTTGGTGATGGGGTGTTGGTGTTGGGGTGTTGGTGTTGGTGTTCGGGTGTTGGTGTTGGGGTGTTGGTGTCGGGGTGTTGGTGTTGGGGTGTTGGTGTTGGTGTTGGAGTTGGGGTGTTGGTGTTGGGGTGTTGGTGTTAGGGTGTTGGTGTTGATGTTGGTGTTGGTGTTGGTGTTGGTGTTGGTGTTGTTGTTGGTGTTGGTGTTGGTGTTGGTGTTGGTGTTGGTGTTGGCTTTGGTGTTGGTGTTGGTGTTGGTGTTGGCTTTGGTGTTGATGTTGGTGTTGGTGTTGGTGTTGGTGTTGGTGTTGGTGTTGGTGTTGGTGTTGGTGTTGGTGTTGGTGTTGGTGTTGGTGTTGATGTTGGTGTTGGTGTTGGTGTTGGTGTTGGTGTTGGTGTTGGTGTTGGTGTTGGTGTTGGTGTTTGTGTTGGTGTTGGTGTTGGTGTTGGTGTTGGTGTTGGTGTTGGTGTTGGTGTTGGTGTTGGTGTTGGCGTTGGTGTTGGGGTGTTGGTGTTGGTGTTGGTGTTGGTGTTGGTGTTGGTGTTGGTGTTGGTGTTGGTGTTGGTAATGGTGTTGGTGTTGTTGTTGGTGTTGGTGTTGGTGTTGGTGTTGGTGTTGGTGTTGGTGCTGGTGTTGGTGTTGGGGTGTTGGTGTTGGGGTGTTGGTGTTGGGGTATTGGTGTTGGGGTGTTGGTGTTGGGGTGTTGGTGTTGAGGTGTTGGTGTCGGGGTGTTGGTGTTGGGGTGTTGGTGTTGGTGTTGGAGTTGGGGTGTTGGTGTTGGGGTGTTGGTGTTAGGGTGTTGGTGTTGATGTTGGTGTTGGTGTT
Source organism: Convolutriloba macropyga (assembly GCF_964194025.1). NCBI lineage: Eukaryota > Metazoa > Xenacoelomorpha > Acoela > Convolutidae > Convolutriloba > Convolutriloba macropyga. The sequence continues at coordinate 42,483,296 of NC_134468.1, read as the reverse complement.
GGTGTTGGTGTTGGTGTTGGTGCAGGTGTTGGTGCTGGTGTTGGTGTTGGGGTGTTGGTGTTGGGGTGTTGGTGTTGGGGTGTTGGTGTTGGGGTGTTGGTGATGGGGTGTTGGTGTTGGGGTGTTGGTGTTGGTGTTGGGGTGTTGGTGTTGGGGTGTTGGTGTCGGGGTGTTGGTGTTGGGGTGTTGGTGTTGGTGTTGGAGTTGGGGTGTTGGTGTTGGGGTGTTGGTGTTAGGGTGTTGGTGTTGATGTTGGTGTTGGTGTTGGTGTTGGTGTTGTTGTTGGTGTTGGTGTTGGTGTTGGTGTTGGTGTTGGTGTTGGTGTTGGCTTTGGTGTTGGTGTTGGTGTTGGTGTTGGCTTTGGTGTTGGTGTTGGTGTTGGTGTTGGTGTTGGTGTTAGTGTTTGTGTTGGTGTTAGTGTTAGTGTTGGTGTTGGTGTTGGTGTTGGTGTTGGTGTTGGTGTTGGGGTGTTGGTGTTGGGGTTGTTGGTGTTGGGGTGTTGGTGTTGGGGTGTTGGTGTTGGGGTGTTGGTGTTGGGGTGTTGGTGTTGGGGTGTTGGTGTTGGGGTGTTGGTGTTGAGGTGTTGGTGTCGGGGTGTTGGTGTTGGGGTGTTGGTGTTGGTGTTGGAGTTGGGGTGTTGGTGTTGGGGTGTTGGTGTTAGGGTGTTGGTGTTGATGTTGGTGTTGGTGTTGGTGTTGGTGTTGGTGTTGGTGTTGGCTTTGGTGTTGGTGTTGGTGTTGGTGTTGGTGTTGGTGTTAGTGTTGGTGTTGGTGTTAGTGTTAGTGTTGGTGTTGGTGTTGGTGTTGTTGTTGGTGTTGGTGTTGGTGTTGGTGTTGGTGTTGGTGTTGGTGCTGGTGTTGGTGTTGGGGTGTTGGTGTTGGGGTGTTGGTGTTGGGGTATTGGTGTTGGGGTGTTGGTGTTGGGGTGTTGGTGTTGAGGTGTTGGTGTCGGGGTGTTGGTGTTGGGGTGTTGGTGTTGGTGTTGGAGTTGGGGTGTTTGTGTTGGGGTGTTGGTGTTAGGGTGTTGGTGTTGATGTTGGTGTTGGTGTTGGTGTTGGTGTTGGTGTTGGTGTTGGTGTTGGTGTTGGTGTTGGTGCTGGTGTTGGTGCTGGTGTTGGTGTTGGGGTGTTGGGGTGTTGGTGTTGGTGTTGGGGTGTTGGTGTTGGGGTGTTGGTGTCGGGGTGTTGGTGTTGGGGTGTTGGTGTTGGTGTTGGAGTTGGGGTGTTGGTGTTGGGGTGTTGGTGTTAGGGTGTTGGTGTTGATGTTGGTGTTGGTGTTGGTGTTGGTGTTGGTGTTGTTGTTGGTGTTGGTGTTGGTGTTGGTGTTGGTGTTGGTGTTGGCTTTGGTGTTGGTGTTGGTGTTGGTGTTGGCTTTGGTGTTGGTGTTGGTGTTGGTGTTGGTGTTGGTGTTAGTGTTGGTGTTGGTGTTAGTGTTAGTGTTGGTGTTGGTGTTGGTGTTGGTGTTGGTGTTGGTGTTGGGGTGTTGGTGTTGGGGTTGTTGGTGTTGGGGTGTTGGTGTTGGGGTGTTGGTGTTGGGGTGTTGGTGTTGGGGTGTTGGTGTTGGGGTGTTGGTGTTGGGGTGTTGGTGTTGGGGTGTTGGTGTTGGGGTGTTGGTGTAGGGGTGTTGGTGTTGTGGTGTTGGTGTTGGGGTGTTGGTGTTGGTGTTGGTGTTGGTGTTTGTGTTGGTGTTGGTGTTGGTGTTGGTGTTGGTGTTGGTGTTGGTGTTGGTGTTGGTGTTGGTGTTGGTGTTGGTGTTGGTGTTGGGGTGTTGGTGTTGGTGTTGGTGTTGGTGTTGGTGTTGGTGTTGGTGTTGGTAATGGTGTTGGTGTTGTTGTTGGTGTTGGTGTTGGTGTTGGTGTTGGTGTTGGTGTTGGTGTTGGTGCTGGTGTTGGTGTTGGGGTGTTGGTGTTGGGGTGTTGGTGTTGGGGTATTGGTGTTGGGGTGTTGGTGTTGGGGTGTTGGTGTTGAGGTGTTGGTGTCGGGGTGTTGGTGTTGGGGTGTTGGTGTTGGTGTTGGAGTTGGGGTGTTGGTGTTGGGGTGTTGGTGTTAGGGTGTTGGTGTTGATGTTGGTGTTGGTGTTGGTGTTGGTGTTGGTGTTGTTGTTGGTGTTGGTGTTGGTGTTGGTGTTGGTGTTGGTGTTGGTGTTGGCTTTGGTGTTGGTGTTGGTGTTGGTGATGGTGTTGGTGTTGGTGTTGTTGTAGGTGCTGGTGTTGGTGCTGGTGTTGGTGTTGGGGTGTTGGTGTTGGGGTGTTGGTGTTGGGGTGTTGGTGTTGGGGTTTTGGTGATGGGGTGTTGGTGTTGGGGTGTTGGTGTTGGTGTTGGGGTGTTGGTGTTGGGGTGTTGGTGTCGGGGTGTTGGTGTTGGGGTGTTGGTGTTGATGTTGGAGTTGTGGTGTTGGTGTTGGGGTGTTGGTGCTAGGGTGTTGGTGTTGATGTTGGTGTTGTTGTTGGTGTTGGTGTTGGTGTTGTTGTTGGTGTTGGTGTTGATGTTGGTGTTGGTGTTGGTGTTGGCTTTGGTGTTGGTGTTGGTGTTGGTGTTGGTGTTGGTGTTAGTGTTGGTGTTGGTGTTAGTGTTAGTGTTGGTGTTGGTGTTGGTGTTGGTGTTGGTGTTGGTGTTGGTGTTGGGGTGTTGGTGTTGGGGTTGTTGGTGTTGGGGTGTTGGTGTTGGGGTGTTGGTGTTGGGGTGTTGGTGTTGGGGTGTTGGTGTTGGGGTGTTGGTGTTGGGGTGTTGGTGTTGGGGTGTTAGTGTTGGGGTGTTGGTGTTGGGATGTTGGTGTTGGTGTTGGTGTTGTTGTTGGTGTTGGTGTTGGTGTTGGTGTTGGTGTTGGTGTTGGTGTTGGCTTTGGTGTTGGTGTTGGTGTTGGTGTTGGCTTTGGTGTTGGTGTTGGTGTTGGTGTCGGGGTGTTGGTGTTGGGGTGTTGGTGTTGGTGTTGGAGTTGGGGTGTTGGTGTTGGGGTGTTGGTGTTAGGGTGTTGGTGTTGATGTTGGTGTTGGTGTTGGTGTTGGTGTTGGTGTTGTTGTTGGTGTTGGTGTTGGTGTTGGTGTTGGTGTTGGTGTTGGCTTTGGTGTTGGTGTTGGTGTTGGTGTTGGCTTTGGTGTTGGTGTTGGTGTTGGTGTTGGTGTTGGTGTTAGTGTTGGTGTTGGTGTTAGTGTTAGTGTTGGTGTTGGTGTTGGTGTTGGTGTTGGTGTTGGTGTTGGTGTTGGGGTGTTGGTGTTGGGGTTGTTGGTGTTGGGGTGTTGGTGCTGGGGTGTTGGTGTTGGGGTGTTGGTGTTGGGGTGTTGGTGTTGGGGTGTTGGTGTTGGGGTGTTGGTGTTGGGGTGTTGGTGTTGGGGTGTTGGTGTAGGGGTGTTGGTGTTGGGGTGTTGGTGTTGGGGTGTTGGTGTTGGTGTTGGTGTTGGTGTTGGTGTTTGTGTTGGTGTTGATGTTGGTGTTGGTGTTGGTGTTGGTGTTGGTGTTGGTGTTGGTGTTGGTGTTGGTGTTGGTGTTGGGGTGTTGGTGTTGGTGTTGGTGTTGGTGTTGGTGTTGGTGTTGGTGTTGGTGTTGGCGTTGGTGTTGGTGTTGGTAATGGTGTTGGTGTTGTTGTTGGTGTTGGTGTTGGTGTTGGTGTTGGTGTTGGTGTTGGTGTTGGTGCTGGTGTTGGTGTTGGGGTGTTGGTGTTGGGGTGTTGGTGTTGGGGTATTGGTGTTGGGGTGTTGGTGTTGGGGTGTTGGTGTTGAGGTGTTGGTGTCGGGGTGTTGGTGTTGGGGTGTTGGTGTTGGTGTTGGAGTTGGGGTGTTGGTGTTGGGGTGTTGGTGTTAGGGTGTTGGTGTTGATGTTGGTGTTGGTGTTGGTGTTGGTGTTGGTGTTGTTGTTGGTGTTGGTGTTGGTGTTGGTGTTGATGTTGGTGTTGGTGTTGGCTTTGGTGTTGGTGTTGGTGTTGGTGTTGGTGTTGGTGTTGGTGTTGGTGCTGGTGTTGGTGCTTGTGTTGGTGTTGGGGTGTTGGTGTTGGGGTGTTGGTGTTGGGGTGTTGGTGTTGGCGTGTTGGTGATGGGGTGTTGGTGTTGGGGTGTTGGTGTTGGTGTTGGGGTGTTGGTGTTGGGTTGTTGGTGTCGGGGTGTTGGTGTTGGGGTGTTGGTGTTGGTGTTGGAGTTGGGGTGTTGGTGTTGGGGTGTTGGTGTTAGGGTGTTGGTGTTGATGTTGGTGTTGGTGTTGGTGTTGGTGTTGGTGTTGTTGTTGGTGTTGGTGTTGGTGTTGGTGTTGGTGTTGGTGTTGGCTTTGGTGTTGGTGTTGGTGTTGGTGTTGGTGTTGGTGTTAGTGTTGGTGTTGGTGTTAGTGTTAGTGTTGGTGTTGGTGTTGGTGTTGGTGTTGGTGTTGGTGTTGGGGTGTTGGTGTTGGGGTTGTTGGTGTTGGGGTGTTGGTGTTGGGGTGTTGGTGTTGGGGTGTTGGTGTTGGGGTGTTGGTGTTGGGGTGTTGGTGTAGGGGTGTTGGTGTTGGGGTGTTGGTGTTGGGGTGTTGGTGTTGGTGTTGGTGTTGGTGTTTGTGTTGGTGTTGGTGTTGGTGTTGGTGTTGGTGTTGGGGTGTTGGTGTTGGTGTTGGTGTTGGTGTTGGTGTTGGAGTTGGGGTGTTGGTGTTGGGGTGTTGGTGTTAGGGTGTTGGTGTTGATGTTGGTGTTGGTGTTGGTGTTGGTGTTGGTGTTGTTGTTGGTGTTGGTGTTGGTGTTGGTGTTGGTGTTGGTGTTGGCTTTGGTGTTGGTGTTGGTGTTGGTGTTGGTGTTGGTGTTGGTGTTGGTGTTGGTGTTGGTGCTGGTGTTGGTGCTGGTGTTGGTGTTGGGGTGTTGGTGTTGGGGTGTTGGTGTTGGGGTGTTGGTGTTGGGGTGTTGGTGATGGGGTGTTGGTGTTGGGGTGTTGGTGTTGGTGTTGGGGTGTTGGTGTTGGGGTGTTGGTGTCGGGGTGTTGGTGTTGGGGTGTTGCTGTTGATGTTGGTGTTGGTGTTGGTGTTGGTGTTGTTGTTGGTGTTGGTGTTGGTGTTGCTGTTGGTGTGGGTGTTGGCTTTGGTGTTGGTGTTGGTGTTGGTGTTGGTGTTGGTGTTAGTGTTGGTGTTGGTGTTAGTGTTAGTGTTGGTGTTGGTGTTGGTGTTGGTGTTGGTGTTGGGGTGTTGGTGTTGGGGTTGTTGGTGTTGGGGTGTTGGTGTTAGGGTGTTGGTGTTGATGTTGGTGTTGGTGTTGGTGTTGGTGTTGGTGTTGGAGTTGGGGTGTTGGTGTTGGGGTGTTGGTGTTAGGGTGTTGGTGTTGATGTTGGTGTTGGTGTTGGTGTTGTTGTTGGTGTTGGTGTTGGTGTTGGTGTTGGTGTTGGTGTTGGCTTTGGTGTTGGTGTTGGTGTTGGTGTTGGTGTTGGTGTTAGTGTTGGTGTTGGTGTTAGTGTTAGTGTTGGTGTTGGTGTTGGTGTTGGTGTTGGTGTTGGGGTGTTGGTGTTGGGGTTGTTGGTGTTGGGGTGTTGGTGTTGGGGTGTTGGTGTTGGGGTGTTGGTGTTGGGGTGTTGGTGTTGGGGTGTTGGTGTTGGGGTGTTGGTGTTGGGGTGTTGGTGTTGGGGTGTTGGTGTTGGGATGTTGGTGTTGGGGTGTTGGTGTTGGTGTTGGTGTTGGTGTTTGTGTTGGTGTTGGTGTTGGTGTTGGTGTTGGTGTTGGTGTTGGTGTTGGTGTTGGTGTTGGGGTGTTGGTGTTGGTGTTGGTGTTGGTGTTGGTGTTGGTGTTGGTGTTGGTGTTGGTGTTGGTAATGGTGTTGGTGTTGTTGTTGGTGTTGGTGTTGGTGTTGGTGTTGGTGTTGGTGTTGGTGTTGGTGCTGGTGTTGGTGTTGGGGTGTTGGTGTTGGGGTGTTGGTGTTGGGGTGTTGGTGTTGGGGTGTTGGTGTTGGGGTGTTGGTGTTGAGGTGTTGGTGTCGGGGTGTTGGTGTTGGGGTGTTGGTGTTGGTGTTGGAGTTGGGGTGTTGGTGTTGGGGTGTTGGTGTTATGGTGTTGGTGTTGATGTTGGTGTTGGTGTTGGTGTTGGTGTTGGTGTTGTTGTTGGTGTTGGTGTTGGTGTTGGTGTTGGTGTTGGTGTTGGTGTTGGTGTTGGTGTTGGCTTTGGTGTTGGTGTTGGTGTTGGTGTTGGTGTTGGTGTTGGTGTTGGTGTTGGTGTTGGTGTTGGTGCTGGTGTTGGTGCTGGTGTTGGTGTTGGGGTGTTGGTGTTGGGGTGTTGGTGTTGGGGTGTTGGTGTTGGGGTGTTGGTGATGGGGTGTTGGTGTTGGGGTGTTGGTGTTGGCGTTGGGGTGTTGGTGTTGGGGTGTTGGTGTTGAGGTGTTGGTGTTGGGGTGTTGGTGTTGGTGTTGGTGTTTGTGTTTGTGTTGGTGTTGGTGTTGGTGTTGGTGTTGGTGTTGGTTTTGGTGTTGGTGTTGGTGTTGCTGTTGGTGTTGGTGTTGGTGTTGGTGTTGGTGTTGGGGTGTTGGTGTTGGGGTTTTGGTGTTGGGGTGTTGGTGTTGGGGTGTTGGTGTTGGGGTGTTGGTGTTGGGGTGTTGATGTTGGTGTTGGTGTTGGTGTTGGTGTTGGTGTTGGTGCTGGTGTTGGTGTTGGTGTTGGTGTTGGTGGTGGTAATGGTGTTGATGTTGTTGTTGTTGGTGTTGGTGTTGGTGTTGGTGTTGGTGTTAGTGTTAGTGTTGGTGTTGGTGTTGGTGTTGTTGTTGGTGTTGGTGTTGGTGTTGGTGTTGGTGTTGGTGTTGGTGTTGGTGTTGGTGCTGGTGTTGGTGTTGGGGTGTTGGTGTTGGAGTGTTGGTGTTGGGGTGTTGGTGTTGATATGTTGGTGTTGGGGTGTTGGTGTTAGGGTGTTGGTGTTGATGTTGGTGTTGGTGTTGGTGTTGTTGTTGGTGTTGGTGTTGGTGTTGGTGTTGGTGTTGGTGTTGGTGTTGGCTTTGGTGTTGGTGTTGGTGTTGGTGTTGGTGTTGGTGTTGGTGTTGGTGTTGGTGTTGGTGTTGGTGTTGGTGTTGGTGTTGGTGTTGGTGTTGGTGTTGGTGTTGGTGTTGGTGTTGG
>NC_134468.1:42466264-42468764 GCF_964194025.1 Convolutriloba macropyga | reverse complement strand
TGTTGGTGTTGTTGTTGGTGTTGGTGTTGGTGTTGGTGTTGGTGTTGGTGTTGGTGTTGGTGTTGGTGTTGGCTTTGGTGTTGGTGTTGGTGTTGGTGTTGGTGTTGGTGTTGGTGTTGGTGTTGGTGTTGGTGTTGGTGTTGGTGTTGGTGTTGGTGTTGGTGTTGGCTTTGGTGTTGGTGTTGGTGTTGGTGTTGGTGTTGGTGTTGGTGTTGGTGTTGGTGTTGGTGTTTGTGTTGGTGCTGGTGTTGGTGCTGGTGTTGGTGTTGGGGTGTTGGTGTTGGGGTGTTGGTGTTGGGGTGTTGGTGTTGGGGTGTTGGTGATGGGGTGTTGGTGTTGGGGTGTTGGTGTTGGTGTTGGGGTTTTGGTGTTGGGGTGTTGGTGTTGGGGTGTTGGTGTTGGGGTTGGTGTTGGGGTGTTGGTGTTGGTGTTGGTGTTGGTGTTGCTGTTGGTGTTGGTGTTGGTGTTGGTGTTAGTGTTAGTGTTGGTGTTGGTGTTGGTGTTGGTGTTGGCTTTGGTGTTGGTGTTGGTGTTGGTGCTGGTGTTGGTGTTGGTGTTGGTGTTGGTGTTGGTGTTGGTGTTGGTGTTGTTGCTGGTGTTGGTGTTGGTGTTGGTGCTGGTGTTGGTGTTGGTGTTGGTGTTGGTGTTGGTGTTGGTGTTGGTGTTGGCTTTGGTGTTGGTGTTGGTGTTGGTGCTGGTGTTGGTGTTGGTGTTGGTGTTGGTGTTGGTGTTGGTGTTGGTGTTGGTGCTGGTGTTGGTGTTGGGGTGTTGGTGTTGGGGTGTTGGTGTTGATATGTTGGTGTTGGGGTGTTGGTGTTAGGGTGTTGGTGTTGATGTTGGTGTTGGTGTTGGTGTTAGTGTTGTTGTTGGTGTTGGTGTTGGTGTTGGTGTTGGTGTTGGTGTTGGTGTTGGGGTGTTGGTGTTAGGGTGTTGGTGTTGGGGTGTTGGTGTTGGGGTGTTGGTGATGGGGTGTTGGTGTTGGGGTGTTGGTGTTGGTGTTGGGGTTTTGGTGTTGGGGTGTTGGTGTTGGGGTGTTGGTGTTGGGGTGTTGGTGTTGGGGTGTTGGTGTTGGTGTTGGTGTTGGTGTTGCTGTTGGTGTTGGTGTTGGTGTTGGTGTTAGTGTTAGTGTTGGTGTTGGTGTTGGTGTTGGTGTTGGCTTTGGTGTTGGTGTTGGTGTTGGTGCTGGTGTTGGTGTTGGTGTTGGTGTTGGTGTTGGTGTTTGGTGTTGGTGTTGGCTTTGGTGTTGGTGTTGGTGTTGGTGCTGGTGTTGGTGTTGGTGTTGGTGTTGGTGTTGGTGTTGGTGTTGGTGTTGGCTTTGGTGTTGGTGTTGGTGTTGGTGCTGGTGTTGGTGTTGGTGTTGGTGTTGGTGTTGGTGTTGGTGTTGGTGTTGGTGTTGGTGTTGGTGTTGGTGTTGGTGTTGGTGTTTGTGTTGGTGCTGGTGTTGGTGCTGGTGTTGGTGTTGGGGTGTTGGTGTTGGGGTGTTGGTGTTGGGGTGTTGGTGGTTGGGTGTTGGTGATGGGGTGTTGGTGTTGGGGTGTTGGTGTTGGTGTTGGGGTTTTGGTGTTGGGGTGTTGGTGTTGGGGTGTTGGTGTTGGGGTGTTGGTGTTGGGGTGTTGGTGTTGGTGTTGGTGTTGGTGTTGGTGTTGCTGTTGGTGTTGGTGTTGGTGTTGGTGTTAGTGTTAGTGTTGGTGTTGGTGTTGGTGTTGGTGTTGGCTTTGGTGTTGGTGTTGGTGTTGGTGCTGGTGTTGGTGTTGGTGTTGGTGTTGGTGTTGGTGTTGGTGTTGGTGTTGGTGCTGGTGTTGGTGTTGGTGTTGGTGTTGGTGTTAGTGTTAGTGTTGGTGTTGGTGTTGGTGTTGGTGTTGGCTTTGGTGTTGGTGTTGGTGTTGGTGCTGGTGTTGGTGTTGGTGTTGGTGTTGGTGTTGGTGTTGGTGTTGGTGTTGGCTTTGGTGTTGGTGTTGGTGTTGGTGCTGGTGTTGGTGTTGGTGTTGGTGTTGGTGTTGGTGTTGGTGTTGGTGTTGGCTTTGGTGTTGGTGTTGGTGTTGGTGCTGGTGTTGGTGTTGGTGTTGGTGTTGGTGTTGGTGTTGGTGTTGGTGTTGGTGCTGGTGTTGGTGTTGGGGTGTTGGTGTTGGGGTGTTGGTGTTGATATGTTGGTGTTGGGGTGTTGGTGTTAGGGTGTTGGTGTTGATGTTGGTGTTGGTGTTGGTGTTGGTGTTGTTGTTGGTGTTGGTGTTGGTGTTGGTGTTGGTGTTGGTGTTGGTGTTGGGGTGTTGGTGTTAGGGTGTTGGTGTTGGGGTGTTGGTGTTGGGGTGTTGGTGTTGGGTGTTGGTGTTGGGTGTTGGTGTCGGGGTGTTGGTGTTGGGGTGTTGGTGTCGGGGTGTTGGTGTTGGGGTGTTAGTGTTGGTGTTGGAGTTGGGGTGTTGGTGTTGGGGTGTTGGTGTTAGGGTGTTGGTGTTGATGTTGGTGTTGGTGTTGGTGTTGGTGTTGTTGTTGGTGTTGGTGT
>NC_134468.1:42245031-42465031 GCF_964194025.1 Convolutriloba macropyga | reverse complement strand
TCCATTAGTTCCTTTATGTATAGAGCGGCTTCTGCATCTACTGTTTCTTCTTCTGTTTCTTGTTCCTCCTCGCAAATATCCTGTTCTTTCACATGTCTCACTCTTCTCGTTTGTGGTGTTGTTTTGTTGTTGTTGTGTGTTTTTCCTGAAGTCCTGTCTATACGTTGTGTTTCTTCGTTCTGGCATTGGGGCTTTGCACATTGATGTAAAGTGACCGATCTTTTTGCAAATTTTGCAAGTGAAATTTTGGGCTTTGCACATGTTTAAGTGATTTTTTATAAATGGGTGACCACATTTGTAGCCGGGTTCTATTTTACCAGTTGTTGGAGTTGGTAATATTGGTTGTTGTGGTGAGCGTTGAGTGAAAGGTGTTCTTGGTTTGTTCTGATGTATGATACTTGTGACCAGTTGGTGCTCCTAGAGTGTGCTCTCAGAATTTCCTGCTGGTTTGCCTGGCCTCTTTCTCTGTTGATTGCGAAGTTGAGTACTTGTTGTGGTGTTCCTACTTCTGATAACAAGTCCATTTGGATTGATGTGTTGGTCATGTTTGAAATGAAAAGGTCCTTTACCAAATCTTCCTCTAAGTCTTTGAATTTGCATAGTGCTCCTGCTTCGCTTATTCTGCTGTAAAATGTCTCGAGTGATTCATGTGATTGTTGCAAGGATTTGAAGAATTTAAATCTGTCAAATGTGGTGTTTCGTGGGATAGTGAATGTAATGTTGAGTTCGTGTGCGAGTTCATTTGTGATGCATTTTTCTATTCGTGTGTGTGGATTTTTCTGGTGGTATGTTTTTCTGGCTTCCGCTCCAAGTGATAGATATATCAGGCTTTTTACTTTCGTGTCTGCTTCATCCCACGGTATTCTGTCAACCATTGCTCCTTTTCGCTCTATTACCTTGCATTCATTTTCAAAATCAACTCTCCTTCTTTCGTTCCTCTGTTCTCTATTTCTTGCCTCGTCTTCTGTCTCTCCTTCGAATTCTTCTTCGTATGTTGGTAGTGTAGGGTAGAATAAGTCTGTGGGTTGTGGTTTCAATTTGAGTAACTTATCTACTTCAATGCTGTCGCGTGCCATTATCGCCATTTTTAGTGTTGAGAACCATTGTCTCCATTCTATGGGTGGTGTTGCGCCGGATTCCCAGAATGGGTTTACTCCTAATGGAGTTTTTGCTGACTGCGCCATGTCAAGAAGGATGTTTGAGTATGCGAGTTGTCTAGTAATCTGTGGGTTTTAATGTAGTCCTAACTGGGTTCGACCAAACCAGATGGTTATCTATTTCTGCTGTGTTATGTAAAGTTGTGGATGTGGATGATCTATCTAGTTCTTGACTCATAGGAATAATCTATTCTTATAGGAATAAAACACTATCGTGCAGTAATACTCAATTGGCCACGATGCGACTGTTTTCTATCGCTATAGTTTACCGTCTGCACTTTCTTAATGTGTGAATAACACATTTCTATGTTTAACGAAACAGGTTGCTGCAAAAGAGCAACTAACACCAATTGGTATATATTTACAAAGACAGTAATTAAATAGCATATGCATAGAGTGTTTATAGGTAGATAGATTAGTACTTGGTTACAAAGTTTCTAGATTCTGTAAGCTCCAGTATCACAATAATAATAATAATAATAATAATAATAATAATAATAATAATAATAATAATAATAATAATAATAATAATAATAATAGTAACAATAATAATAATAATAATAATAATAATAATAATAATAATAATAGTAATAATAATAATAATAATAATAATAATAATAATAATAATAATAATAATAATAATAATAATAATAATAATAATAATAATAATAATAATAATAATAATAATAATAATAATAATAATAATAATAATAATAATAATAATAATAATAATAATAATAATAATAATAATAATAATAATAATAATAATAATAATAATAATAATAATAATAATAATAATAATAATAATAATAATAATAATAATAATAATAATAATAATAATAATAATAATAATAATAATAATAATAATAATAATAATAATAATAATAATAATAATAATAATAATAATAATAATAATAATAATAATAATAATAATAATAATAATAATAATAATAATAATAATAATAATAATAATAATAATAATAATAATAATAATAATAATAATAATAATAATAATAATAATAATAATAATAATAATAATAATAATAATAATAATAATAATAATAATAATAATAATAATAATAATAATAATAATAATAATAATAATAATAATAATAATAATAATAATAATAATAATAATAATAATAATAATAATAATAATAATAATGATAATAATAATAATAATAATAATAATAATAATAATAATAATAATAATAATAATAATAATAATACTAATAATAATAATAGTAACAATAATAATAATTAATTATTTTTATAAATGAGAAAGAGCAGAGGTCCAAATTTGCAGAACAGGCGACTCCGCTAGCAAGCTCCGTTGGAGTAGAGAGGTTCATTTTTTTTACTATTTGGTGTTTTCGCTTACTTATGGAGTGATCAGTCTCAGGATATTCGCTCCAATGCCAAAAGATTTTAGTTTCTTCATCAGCGTGCCATGTGGGGTACCGTATTCAAAGTTTTTGCAAAGTCAAGAGTTTTTTGTAAGACGTTCCGTTGTTCAAAAAATTGACTTACCTCACTTGTTTTTTCATTTTAATGTGAGTTGAGCTTTTTTGAGCTGTATTGAAGTTGAAGTAATATTTAATGTTAGATAGACCAAATGCCTTGGATATTTCTAGATTTATTGTTTCTGATTTTTAGTTTGTTTATTGATATGCTATTATGCAAGCCGATTGAAAAGTTTTCAGCCGATAATTGTTGTTGCTCCGTGAGAATTTCACAAAGGAGATGGATTTGGTTTCGTTGTCTGTGGCTTTTTGTCTCACTAATACGTTGTTTCTAGAAAAGGTTTTTTTATGCAATTAGTTTACATGTTGTTTGACTTGTGAGAAACGCCTGTTCATAGAAATTTCACCTTGAATTCAACGTGACCGTTACGGATCTTCCCTCTAATCACTAGTTTCATGATAAGACTTTGTTTTGGTCGTCACTGTATCTGTATTTTGCGCATCAAAATTAGCAAGTACTTCAATCTGATATGATACTTTTTTCTTGATCCAAGTTGTTAGGTTTGAATTGTACTTACTAATCCGGGCTACACCCTAAGTGATCAAATTTTCATAGTCTGATCCGCTATTATTGATTTCAATTTTTCTTCTTCTCTTTATTCTGATGCCACCAATCGAGATGATTGATCGCATTAAAATAAAGAGAATGAAAAAAAATTTGTCGCATTGGAAGATGGGAATTTCTGTTTTTTTGGTAGATCTATGGGTTTTGGTTCCGTTGTTAATATCTTTTTGTCATGGTTTTCAGAAGACAATTTATTTGATTTAGTTGCGTTTTAAGATATGAGCTGTCATCATTCAGTTTTTTTCTTAAAAATTCTACTTCTTTTTCCAAATATGCAAAGTGTTCGCAAACGAAATATATTTCCTTGTCTTTGATTACCTTGGCCAACGAATAATACATCTTTTTTGAGCAAAACAATTAAGCAAACAGGTTTAATATTGTTATTATTTCACTGATCCCAAAAGCTGCATATTCTTTGAAAATCTTTTTCCCAGGTAAAAAAATTTCAATAAAATTTTCATGATGAAACGTTGCAACTTCGGAATCTATCGCTTTTTTAAATTTCTTAAATTTTTTAACTCATTTTGCTAGTTCTGTTGTTGCTATATATTTTGTTTTATTCTGGATCAAACACAAATTTCCATAGCTGTCGTGAAAAATTATTTTATATACTCCAGCTCATTGTACAAATAAGAAAGGGCACGCTGTGTTTAGCAAGGTGTCCCTTTGAAAAAAAAAATGTTGATCACTTCTCCCTGAAAGAGCCCCAAAGCTGACCTGAGCACTCAAGGACCTGTAATTGACCATCTTTGTCTCATTGACCATTTTGCAAAACTTCTTTCTGAGAATTTTGTTCCTAAGTGAGGAAGTTTAGCAGCTTGATCATTGCTCAATTTGGAGGATTTTCTGGAAAATATGTGGCTTTGGTGTCCGGAGGTGCGGCTTTGGTGTGGGTGGACATTTAGCAGTCCAAGTTGGTTGTTATAACTGACATCTCTGAGTCCAGTGATTCATTCGCCAGTTGTTTCCGGATCCTTCAAGCTGTTTCAGCTAAGTTCTGATGCCGTTATGCAAACAAAACAATATAACATCACTGAGAGAGATAAGAACTTGTAGAATTCAAATTTGATATTCGTTTGTACATCATTCTTGCAATGTAAGCAGAGCTTTCTAATAGCTTTCATTAACCTCTCCTGTGCGCCTTCCACGTAAGGTTACTAGACACATCATTCTCCGGGTCTTTCACTGTCGCCGAGTCTCTAAAGCTGGACATCCATTAGTTTGAAGGATTTATTTTTCCCCTGAACAAAACCTCCGTGCATTTTCCCATGGCAAGATCAATTTTATTCGTTTTGTAGTAGTAGTGTTAGATGTAGTAGTGATGATAGTGGCAGTAGCGGTAGTATTGGTAATACTGGTAGTAGTGGTAGCAGTGGTAGTAGTGTTAGTAGTGCTAGTAACGGTAGTAGTTGTAGTAGTGGTAGCACTGGTACAAGTGGTGGTAGTGTTAGTATTCTTAGTAAAGGGAGCCGTTGTAGTTTTAATAGTAGTGATGGCTTAATCACAGGTTGGCAAACCTTAATGTCACTGTCCAGTTTTGTTTTAAACGTTTCATGGATTTGAGATCGGATTGCAGCTGCCACATCTACACGCCACTCTCCACATGCGTCTGTCCATCGTTGTTCAATGGTGTTCTTGCACCCGCAGTAGGTTGCTGAGCAGTGTCTTTGTTCGATTGAAAAATACCGCTAATGGTTCAGTCCACCGAATTTTTGGTACGTTGTGTTCATCTCTGTTACAGTTTGTGTTCATGTTGTAGGTGGTTTTTTAAGTTATGGCTCCAAGTTTGCACCATACATTAAGTTTTAAAGTTTAACAAAAATAGGATATTAAGCATCGTTATCTATAGACATATACGTAACACCCCGAGGGTTTTATGGCTTTCTTTGTATGGCATTGAGCAGCCAAGATTACATTTGGATGCCATTTTTTGCACATGCTTCTTTTCGGTAATGTTTTTACGATTCTGCTTCCACGCTTGCGAGGCACAGATGAACATATGCAGAGCATATCTTTTGTATGCAATCAGTTTAGTGTATTAACTGCAAGATTGTCTTAAATTGCGATTCAGCTGTAATAAGGCACCTATTGATAACCAGGCCTGCGATAAACACTTATCATTCCAGGCGAGGGTTGGTTGCATTATTAGGCCAAGGTCTTTTTGTGACACTGTGACTGTTAAAAAGTATATTAAATAAACAGGTAGAAAACGGCATTTCCCTGATATAAGCACGTGAGATTTCATTGTGTTAAGTTGCATTCTGTTTGCTTTCGTCCAGTTTTCTACGCTTTTGTCTTTACTATTCATTCCACATTAGTTTTGTGAGATAGCCTTAAAATCACCAACATAACCATAACTGTCCGTGGGGGATTGTCTCGAATAAATTATTGTTTTATTTAAGAAAGAGCAGAGGTCCAAATATGGACAACTGAGGCAATTCGCTAGCAATTTTCGTTGGAGTAGAGCGGTCCATTTTGTTTTTTTACTATTTCGTGTTTTCGCTTACGTATGGCGTTATCAGTCTCAGGATGTTGGCAAAAATGCCAAAAGATTTCAGTTTCGTAAGCGGGCCATGGGGGTTACCGTATCCCAAGTTTCAAAAGCAAGATCAAAAGGGATACCGTATCAAAAGCAAGATCATGGGGGATACCGTATCAAAAGCAAGATTTTTGAGATTTTTTTTATTGAAAAATTGAATTACTTCACTTGCTTTCCAGATTCATTTGAATTGAGTTTTTTGAGTTGTTTTGAAATTAAAGTAATTTGTAATGATAGATAGACGAAATGCCTTGAAAATTTCTAGGTTTGTGGTTTCTAATTGGTAGGTCGTTTATTGCAATGCTATTGTGAAAGCCGATTGAGAAATTTTCTACCGCAAAAAATTGTTCTTGCTTCGTGAGAACTTTACAAAGGACGTAGATTTCATTTCAATGTCTCATTGTCTCAATAATACGTTGTTTCTAGAAAGAGTTTTTGTGCTTTGAGCTTACAAATTGTTTGACCTGTGAGAAACGCGTGCTCCTAGAAATTTCACCCTTGAATTCAGCTTGATCGTTACGGATCGTCACTAAAATCACCAATGTTTTAAGTTTCTTGATAAGGCGTTATATTGATTCTGACTATATTTGTATTTTGCGCATCAAAATAGCAAGTATTTCAATCTGATGTGATATATCTTTCTTGATCCAAGTTTGAATGGTGCTTACTAAACTGGAATACACCTTATGTGATTATTGTGATCAATTTTTCTTAGTTTTTTCTGCTATGATTTGATTTCAGTTTTTTTTATTCTGATGCCATCAATCAAGATGGTCAATCGCATTAGAATAAAAAGAATGAGAGATTATAAGTCAATTTGGAAGCTGAGAATTGCTCTTTTGTTTGTAGATCTAAGGTCTTTGGTTCCGTTGGTAATGTCCTTTTCGTGATGTTCAGGACACGAATTCATCGGAACTAGCTGAGTTCAAAGATATGAGCTGTCATCATTCAACTTCTTTTTCAAATTTTAAATAGCCATCTGAGTATTATATCTCAAAAAGTGTTGATTGATGATAAATATTCGATTCCAAGAATTATAAAAACGGATGTTCCTCAAGGATCTGTTCGAAGTCCCATTCTTTTCATTATATCTTGTTCCTCTGGAAGTTTTGTTCGAATGTTTTGATGTCAATTATAAATTTTATGCCAATGACGCTGTTATCTATTTTGTTTACAATGCTTAGATAAATCAGGGGGCTTTTGATTTGATACTTACGGCTCAAAACGATTCAAAAACCAAAAATTGGTTCAGTGGTGCTAAGCACCAATTAAACTCGTGAAAAACTGAGTACATGTTTATTAGTAGAAAGAATAGTTCAAATAACGATATTGAACTTCCATTAGACGCCAATTTTTCTAACAATGTTACTTTGTTGGGCTTCAACTTAGACTCCAGACTTTCATATACGAAACAAGTTAGTTCTGTGTGTCGTAGATTCTATTTCCTGCGAAAATTTTATCCCATCAGAGATACAACCGACAGAAAGTCGTTGGCCGAGTAAGTTCGATTAATGATTCGCACTAGTTTACTGCAACTCACTATACTATGTAGTACCTGTGTATATTATACAGAAATTACGGCGTATAATGAATTCAGCGCGTCGTCTCACTTTTAGGCTATCACCTGGTTCAGCGACGGCAAATTATATCAAAGAGTTTCATTGGCTACCCATGAAACAACGGGTCTTCTACAAAATTTTACTTTTTGGTCACCGTTTTGTTCACTTTTCGTGGAAAATTCTGATGTATCTTGGTGCATTAGTTTTCCAAAATTATAAGGTGACTAGATGCCAATATGCGTACAATTTGAAAGTTCCCAATGTCAAAACTGCCTTTGGGCGAAGATCATTCAGTTTTGCTGTTCCTTTCGAATGGGATAAGTTGCCTTTCGAAATGAAACTAATACCCCAGGAGTCTGATTATAGAAAAAAAATTGAATTTTTTTTTATTTATTATTTAGCATTGAAAACACTTTTGAGTTTGCAAATGGTGCGCAAACAAATGTTCCGGACAAATTTACATCAACAAGGGCTTGGTTTCAAAGCAAGACCGCTACATCAACCCTGTCCACAAAGAAGCACAAAGATGACATGGGGCAGTACCGTCCAATAAACCTAATTGCAAATGCTTCGATAGTCTTTGAGAAATCCAATTTCAATCAATTGTACACATTTGTTTAAAATTCTGATGCTTTTTTTTTATCTTTTGCATCTCATGCTTCATTCTTTGCATACTGTCGGAATTTATAAATTTACATAGGAGTTGTTTTGCTGCCCCCGAGTTTACCAACTACCCCTTTAGGGGAGGGGCTCTCTCTTAATTTACTTTTTTAAAATAAAATCAATTATCCACAAAAGTCAATCCAAACTTGAACTAGACCCAATATTGTTTTAGACAGAAACGATCAGTTGTACTCCAGTTAATGCTATACTTGAACGAGCTTTTCAAAAAATCAATAAAACTAACCAACCGAAACTCAAACAATCTACCTTGACTTAAGTAAAGCGTTCGTCAAGTTGACCCACAGCATCCTTATCCAAAAAAACTCAACTCAATTGGTATCCCAGGTAACTTATTGACATGTTTTTTTTGTTATTGAAAAATTGAATTACCTCACTTGCTTTCCAGATTCATTTGAATTGAGTTTTTTGTTGTTTTGAAGATAAAGTAATTTGTAATTATAGATAGACGAAATGCCTTGAAAATTTCTAGGTTTGTGGTTTCTAATTGGTAGGTAGTTTATTGCAATGCTTTTGTGAAAGCCGATTGAGAAATTTTCTACCGAAAACAATTGTTCTTGCTTCGTGAGAACTTTACAAAGGACGTAGATTTCATTTCAATGTCTCATTGTCTCAATAATACGATGTTTCTAGAAAGGGTTTTTGTGCATTGAGCTTACAAATTGTTTGACCTGTGAGAAACGCGTGCTCCTAGAAATTTCACCCTTGAATTCAGCTTGATCGTTACGGATCGTCCCCTAAAATCACCAATATTTTAAGTTTCTTGATAAGGCGTTATATTGATTCTGACTATATTTGTATTTTGCGCATCAAAATAGCAAGTATTTCAATCTGATGTGATATTTCTTTCTTGATCCAAGTTTGAATGGTGCTTACTAAACTGGAATACACCTTATGTGATTATTGTGATCAATTTTTCATAGTTTGTTCTGCTAGAACAACAAGCCGAGAACAACAAGCTAAAATAAGAAACGCCAAATCTGTGAACAGAAAAACATATCAAGTGGTGTTCCACGAGGTTCCATATTGGTACCTTTGATGTTCCTTGTCTAAGTTAATGACTTGCCTGAAAATCCCATGCTAGACAACCTGTGCTATGGATATGTAGATGAACAGCGAGAAAGATCAGAACCTATAGTCTCAAAGATGAAGATTTTGAGCGAAAGCATTCATATGTCACATCGGCAAAAGCAAGATACTGTGTAAAAGGTGAAAGTCATAAAGACGAAAAAATAAAATTGGAACTTAACCAGTCAAACAAGCCTTGCAGTAATGGTGCGCGGAAATCTCTCATGGAGGAAAAAGTGGTCCTTTAGGACATCGAAAGCCTGGAGATCCTTTACTTCCTAAAATAAAATTGTTATCACAAAGCCAGCTTCTCAACCAAGCTTAATGGGTACATCGGGTATCTACTAACTGTACTGAGCTACGCTTCACAAGTTTGGTAACCGTGCAGAACTGAAATTGAGTTCAATGAAAAGGCTCAAAGAAAGGCTTCGGCCTGGATATGCGACAATGAGCTTGTCTACAATAGCCTAATCAAAATGAATGTCCCACTCTCGATATATTTCGAAATCCACGTTAGTCTTCCTGAAATCGGTTGAAAACGGAAATCGCTTGAAAACGAATCGAACAAGCTGCATCGAAGAAAAGAAGAAAGAATCACGCTTCATCAAGAAACCAGCATCTGGAATTATAAGCCGGTAAAAAAAAAGTGATTAAAGTTTCGAATAGGACGGCAAAAAGTAATATAATCCAATTATTCGTGAACACTGAATTAAAGTAACAAAACGAATATTAACGGTGTACCCTTAATTTTTCCACAGAAGCTACAACGATCTTGAAACATGTACATGAAGAATATTATGCTGCTGTTGAAATTGTAATCCGTATCAGAAACTAGTGCCATTTGTACATTGAAGGGACCAACGACCCCTGGAGTTAACCTAACAAAATCCTTTCCTACTACTACTAGTTCGTTGGAGTTCCTTATGTGCTATTGTTCGGTTTTTTTAGGACTTTTGGCTTCTGCGTAATTTCATAGTGTACATAGGAACGGGTTCTTCCCAGTACACCTCTCAGGTTAATAATCATAGTGTGTGTGGAATAACTATAACGGGAGAGGTTATGTTCTATAATGATATAACAAATTGCGCTTAACATATATTGGGTCGTTTTTCGGACTTTTTTTAATAAAAAGGACATGCTTGAAATAGCAATCTCCGTTTAATTGGTTTAATATAAATTAAACTATCTGTTTCAGAAATTATGGATTCGCTTTGGAATCAAATGGACACTCTAAAAGCGTCGCAGCTTAGAGCTGTATCGACAGCAAAAAGTGTTTATCAAGATGATGCCCAAAGCAGAAAACGCAGCAGACCTGACCAAGCTTCAGCAGATGCAAAGTTAAAAATGAAAAAGGCAAAAGCGAAGCAGGAAAGTGTCATTAGGCAAATGTCTGCATCTGTGAGCTCCTCAACACCTTCAGACGTCAAGAAAACTAACGAATCAAAAAATGTTAATGCGAATTTTAAGGCGCTTGGAAAAATTGTGGACTTGATGCGAGATCGACACAAAGATAACATCAATTTCCCTATGTCATTTGCAGAAATCCAGGACGCATTAAACGAAAAATATGGGACAACTTTTTACGTTCCACCCCGTGAGCTGGCTTGGCTCAAAAATGAGGCGCTTCCAAATAATCCCAAAATTAATGTAGACGAACAGGGAAGGTTCACATACAAACCACCCTATTCAATTAGTGGACGGAAACATCTGATAAAACTTCTGAAAAATCATGATCTACACGGTGAAGGTGGAATATTGGTGGAAGATATTGAAGAGTCGTTACCCCGTGATAAGGTTAGTTTACAGAAAAAAACTAAATGACGCTCTCTAAATTGTGATCATTCACATCATAAATCGTCGTTTACTGTTGGAATAAGATCTTTTCTGTAGATGTGCGTTAATAACATGTCGAATAAGGAAATTTATATTGATGGAAAATAAGGCAAATTTGTATTTCTTACTACAGATTGAAGAAGTGTTTGTTCCACTGAAAAGTACGGCATAATTGGCTTGTCATATTCCTCAAAAAAATCACGCGGGTCGGAACCCCTCACCTTTCAATAGTTTTTGCACCTTAAATGGTTCTCTAGCCTGTGCCCCCGTTCTAAATTGTTTCCCTCTCCGGTCTTTCGAGAGCAGTTCATCCGACATTAGTCGGTCTATCTTTATTTATTTTTCATTATATTCTATTGTTTCTATCGGATAACTGATATTTAGTTTATGAACCGTAAAAAATGTGATGCGTAATGCAGACTGCTTATTTTAAAAAGTAAAACTAGTTAAGATTGACTATTCCAAAGCGGCAGAAAAATTCTCACCTTCAATGCCTGAAGTCTGCTACATCTAAACAGATGAACAAAGTTTGCTAATAGTCGATTAACTTGCGTACATGACATAGTGTGTATAACAGAAACATGGTTAACTCAGTCTTAGGCCTTGTTTCTACATTCATATTTTAAATACCGAAAATACAGGAATACAACTGATTTGAAAAGTAAATGTGGGAGAGTTCTAATTACTGTAAAATCATCGCTTAAACCTGAAAACATGGACGTTGCTTCTAGCCATAATGACTTCGTTGTTGTTGGATTTCTTCTTTCAAATTTTTCTTTATTAGTCTGCTGCATCTACAATACGCCCGAACAAAGCAACTACTGGTAATCAGTAAGCGACTTCACAAATCTTCTCGAAAATCTAAAACAGACTTTTTTCCAATTTAATTCAATGAAATTGGTAGCAGATGACATTAATTGTACAGCAACATTATGGGTAGATATATCCTCAATGAAGCAATGTGAGGAATTAATTTTAGATTCATATATAGAAAGCATTCTGAGAGGTTGCACCAAGTCAGCTAGACCTGCTCCTCTGCAACATGCCCGACAAAGTTGTCAAGGTTTCTTATGATTGTGCACTGCATAACAAGTACAGTTTGATAGCGAACAGTTCTCCGATCTTCTGCCAATTTTCACTGAATTTTATCTCTTTGTGCAAAAAATCCGAACGAGTGCAAAATTTGCCTTTATTAGTACAGATTATATCGAGTTCCATATCAACATTACAAGTGATCCTTTCAACCCTTATTGCAATAGCTATGTCGATTTCCTTCTAGAGCAATGCTACACATTATTAATACGAAACGAATTAAGAGAAAGAGCATACCACTTATCACCAAACATTGGTCTTTCATCCATGGATCTCAAATGCAACATGCAATATTATTAAGAAATTGAATAATAAAAGCGAATCAAGAAATGTGATTTCAGTTTTAAACTGAAGCTCCGAAAATTAGAGCTTGAGGTTTATAGCTCGATTGATACTGATCTCTCAATTTATTAAGCTGAAGTTTTTGAAAGCCGATAATTTAGGAAAGTTTAAAATATTTTTCATCGATCCGTAAAATCCATGAGTACCATCTACGATGTTCTTGAGTGTTCTAAAGCTAGCGATCGATAAGCGAAACGCCGAAAGTTTTAATTCATTCCAAGTGTCATTTATCATAAAACAAAAATTCCAACAACCTGCACAGAGAAAGTTCTGAACTAGTACAAAGAAAGTTGATTCCACGAATGTCGAAAAACAGTGATCTTAAGATGCAAGTGCAGTGAATGAAAAGAAGTTGGAAATCAACACTTAAATAGTTTAACGTGCAAGTTCTTGAGAAAACTATTTTCCATTAAATTTTTGACGAACTTCGATGAAATTTCCCAAGAGATTTTTAATGAATTCACCATTTCTGTGATAATCAGTTTAGCTTCCGAAGAAACCGATCAGCAACATTACAGCTACTACTTTTTCTAAACACAGTGAACCAAAAATACTGACAATGAAGCAGTGAAGGACCTACGTATTTTTTTATGTCGAAGTTTTGAAAGCTTTTGACGCTGTACCACAACGTTTTGATATAAAAGCTTCATTACATCTTTGTTGCAGGAATTTTTCATTGAGCTAGTTTTGTCGTATCTAATGAACCAAAAACGGTAAAAGAAAAATAACAATGAGTATCTGATTTGCTGGAATTTACCAGTGACATTCTACAGGGTTCAATACTTCGACCTCATTTTGCCCTTTTCATCAATGCCTTGCCTGAAACACTAATCAATGTAATGCTTCTTTAGGACTTTCGGATGGTATGAAACTAAGTGAGAAGCAATGCAATACAAAAAAAGACTTCAAAATATGTCAATATGATGGTAAGAAAATTGAATAAAGCCTAATTACAGCAAGATCCACTTCCTAAATGTTCCATAACGTCTGATCAGCATCTGCTAGATCAGGATAAAACCAACGCGACCTTGGGCTCCAAGTATTAGCAAATGTTCTTTCTAATGAGAACTGCTCATTCAGAGAGTAAAAAGGATTCTGTAGACTTTAATTATGTCTCAAAAGTGTCAGCAGAAATCAAAGTTTGGATACGTTGTACCGATAATTACCTACTGCTCTCAGACATCGTTTCCAAATAAATTGCAATTGAAATGAATTGAAAAGCTACAAAAAAGCAATTGCTGCAAAATCCATTTGGATTGAAAGACAGAACTATAGACAGAGACTTAAAATTAGTCCCTCTGTCTTTATATTGAAATGCATGGTTGCTTATTGCTTTTAAAGGTGAATATGACGTGGAACTATCGAACATAGAATATTTGCAACCGGGTACTACCCGTCAACATAGCGGAGCAGAATGACAAGCAAATACAAATATCGACTTGTAAGGACTGACAAAAATGTACCACTGAACTAAAATTCTGTACTACCTAGTGCTTAAAGTGTATTCAAAATATGGGAAATGTCTGTAATAATACAGTGTCCGAAGTTTTGTGGCAATAATTCTGTGATCCCTACAGTGGAAAATAAATATACCTGGCGCATTTTATGCAAATGTTGAAACTGCAACAGCAATCAGAAACTAACACACTTGGACAACTGAATGAGTGCTAAATTACTACTAAAACTGAGTCATGATTGAAATCTGATAAAAGCAAAAAATAAAAGTTAAATGGCCGAAATTTTGTATCCACTGTATGTTTATTTTCCGAGCATTGCCATGAACGCTCTTTTGCAAAGCCTGTTGTATCAAATTGCATTTTTAGTAATACTAACTTTTCGTTTCTGAAAAGCCAGAACTCATTTTTGGATGAAAATTTTTGGTTAAAGTAGAACTTGCACTCCAATTAGTATGAGATTCAGAGTAGAGGAATTGATTAGTTTTTAAAGTTTATTTGCTTGTGGTTGTGTAAAATGATTACTTCTCAACCAAAAATTCAAATTAATTTCGTGATCAATTGTTAAAGTTTTCTCGCTATATAGAATGCTCTTTTGGCAAAATATTTTGGCAACAATTTTATGATTGGTGCCAGCTTACTAATAGGTTTACCAGCTGTCCCAGGTGGACAAAATGAGAAACTAAAAAAATCTCTTTGATCTCCCTCAAAAGAATACGCTTCCAACGAATGTCAGTACGCTTCCTGTTGTTTTCTAAATTAGATCTGTCTCAGTTGAGTTTGTTTATTTTGTTTTTAGTTCCGTGGTGCATTGCTTGGCTATTTTTGTTTCAAATGAATGCAATTCTATGGAATAAAAACGACCCCAAATATTCTGGAAATTTTCATATCAGGTTTTCAGTCACCTTGTTTTGACAGCTTGATCAGTGCAATTTGTACGTTCATTAAGAATCCGAAGGTTGGCTCTCATTGATATACTCGCGCTCTAAAACACTTAATTAATCGGAAATTTTTCAAAGGTTTTTAAGTGTGTACTAAAACTAATAATTCTTTTGGTACTCCAGAGCGGTTCAGCAGTTTGGCCTTGAGTGTATATTCTACGTTTATAATATTTCGTTCAAATTTTTCAATAGCGTGGTTCATTCGGTGTTTTTAAATCGGATTGAAGTAATTGCATTGAGTGTTGAAGTAAAACACAAAAAACTAAAAAAATCTCTTTGATATCCCTCAGAAGAATACGTTTCCAACGAATGTCAGTACGCTTCCTGTTGTTTTCTAATTTAGATCTGTCTCAGTTGAGTTTTTTTATTTTGTTTTTAGTTCCGTGCTGCGTTGTTAAACTAATTTTGTTTCAAATGAATGCAATTCTATGGAATAAAAACGACCACAAATATTCTGGAAATTTTCATATCAGGTTTTCAGTCACCTTGTTTTGACAGCTTGATCAGCGCAATTTGTACGTTCATTAAGAATCCGAAGGTTGGCTCTCATTGATATACTCGCGCTCTAAAACACTTAATTAATCGGAAATTTTTCAAAGGTTTTTAAGTGTGTACTAAAACTAATAATTCTTTTGGTACTCCAGAGCTGTTCAGCAGTTTGGCCTTGAGTGTATATTCTACGTTTATAATATTTCGTTCAAATTTTTCAATAGCGTGGTTCATTCGGTGTTTTTAAATCGGATTGAAGTAATTGCATTGAGTGTTGAAGTAAAACACAAAAAACTAAAAAAATCTCTTTGATATCCCTCAGAAGAATACTTTTCCAACGAATGTCAGTACGCTTCCTGTTGTTTTCTAATTTAGATCTGTCTCAGTTGAGTTTGTTTATTTTGTTTTTAGTTCCGTGCTGCGTTGTTAAACTAATTTTGTTTCAAATGAATGCAATTCTATGGAATAAAAACGAGCACAAATATTTGGAAATTTTCTTATCAGGTTTTCAGTCCCCTTATTTTGACAGCTTGATCAGTGCAATTTGTTGGTTGGCTCTCATTGATATACTCGCGCTCTAAAACACTTAATTAATCGGAAATTTTTCAAAGGTTTTTAGATCTGTACTACAACTAATAATTCGTTTGGTACTCCAGAGTGGTTCAGCAGTTTGGCCTTGAGTGTATATTTTACGTTTATAATATTTCGTTTCAATTTTTCAATAGCATGGTTTATTCGGTGTTTTTAAATCCGATTGAAGTAATTGCATTAAGTGTTGAAGTGCGTTTTAAGTTTTTCTCAAACTATCTGTAAGTCTTATTTTTTTCGAAATCTTATCTTTTTCTGGCAATTTACCATTTATTTTAGTAATGGTTAGATGGCAGATCCAGACCCGAGGTGGTCTGGGGGCATAAAGAGGCTCTGTTATCTTGATTGCTCTTACGGTATGAAAATGAACGCCGTTACCAGTTTTGTGTCAGTTTTATTGTTACTTTTTTGAGGCTCATAGAAAACAATGATATGGAAAACAGATAATTGTGCTATTTTAAATTGTGTTATTTCCAATTATTCGGTACGCCAAAAAATTTTGTTGAGCCCAAACATTTTGCTTATTCGATGATTCTGAATTTTGTTGTAATAAGTTCTACCCGTATAGTTGCGAACCATTTTTTTGTCCTTGTTAGACCTTCCTGTCCAAAAGTTCTTTGCCGCCAATTTTGAAATTATATATTTTGCTTCCTAAAGGTTTTCTTTCCAGAAGTGTTCTGCAAGTATTATCAATTGCTTTAAATTTCGCAGTTACTTTTTGGGGGGATAGCGTACTAACGGCCGGAAGAAATAGCTTTTATTTCAAACTCGTAAGCAAAAATGAACCTCGTCTCTTCCAAGTTAAAATAACAGTTTCACTCCTCTCTTATATTGAAAAACTCTGTGCCACGCACAGATTCACGGTACCTGTGTTGTTCAAATTGGCATAAAGTACATATAATATTTCGACTCTAAACCCAAAACTATTTTTTGTCTCGTCTTAGCAACCCAGTTTTCCCGAAAAGGCTATTGGCGATATAAATTGATGACATGAACACGGAAAAGAAGCTCTAAAGCAAAACCTTTGCTGCTTGCGCGATATATATTGTTAATCCAAATATCTTTTGTTTATTGTAAACGATTTTCTTGTTAACTGCTCTCAAACGAAGTTCTTAGCAATTATATTAATGCTGCGGTCTTCCTACGTCTCGAAGAGGAGTTTTGGTATTACACAGATTTTACGACTCGAACAGTAGTAATATGATGTATGTTTTTAATGGGTTATTTAAATTTTTGGAGGATGTGTTTTAGAAGATGAAGTCAGCCGCACGTGAAAATAATTGTTCAGAATAATATGCTGAACCAAAGTCAAGCAGAAAGAGTATGTAGTGTTTTTTATTCATTTTTCTGGGAAAGCGCAAGGAAAGTAGGTGTGAATAAATTTTTGTTAGCAACCAAACTTTTTTTGATCACGCGCAGCTGTTTCATTGCAGCTATTTACTTTTAACTCCACTGCATTAGATAACGGCGTTTCTTTTGAGTTTTCTCAACTGCTAGTGTTTCGAAGCATATGTGAACTTCTGCCAAATTTATTTGAATTTTTGGCGCAATTTTGAGCTTTTTTTGCCATTTTGCCTTGTTGGACGCTCCTATAGCAGTTATAGTAAACCGCATTTTTGAATCAGTAGAGTTTTCGGCCAATTGATTGACAGATCTTAGTTTTGTGAAATTTGTGTTTTTAAAGAAAATGTGCTAGTTTTAATCAAATCGGCCCATTTCCGTCCCTTTTATCAAATATTCTGCATATTTTTTCTGATTTTATGGTTTTTGGAATTAGGGTTGATATTCAATATTCGCTCTAGAGCTATTTTAGAAGTATTGTTACTAAAAGTTGAAAGTTCGGGGTTTTACGTGGCAGTTTATACTGAAAGAAGTTGTATAGTTTTCTGATCCTCTTCGGCTTTTTCGTTTTTGCCTGTGATTGTTAGCTTTTTCTGACTGTTATTGGATAGTTCACTGGTCGCACTGAAGAAAGTTGAAAAGATTTCGCAGAATAATTTCCCGGAAATAATCTTTGAAGTTCTAAAGGGTTTTTGTTTTTTTTTCCCTTTCCTCGTTTTTTCTGCTTGTAATGTTTCCGATTTTTAATCTGCTGTTAGTGATTTATTCAATGCTTACTGTTTTGCTCATATGTTTTTCGGATTCAATGCTTATAAATAAATTTTATCAAATATTTTTCCAGATAGCAATATTGGCTTTTCTCATTACTTTCCTGTTGTTTCGAATTAATTAGTAGGCTCGTCTTTTATGTAGCTGACAGCTATTTCGTTGTTTGCTTCGAATGGGTTCCGGGGTTTTCTGGTAGTGTTTTTTCACTGAAGCTGGCTCATGAACTGAATTTTTTCACTTTTGTTTTTGAACATAACGTTGACTTCTGTTTTCGCATATTGGACTTTTACAGTAGCTTTTTTTAGTAACTCTTCGCAATCATGAACTGCTGGCAAAACTGAATGTCGTATTAATTAGAGTAGTATCCCTCCCATAGCAGTCCCTTCTCCCTCTCCAAATTAGGCACATCCTCGACCTCCCCCACTTCCTTTCCTTCCCAACTCACCACATTCCCCAACTCTACTCCCTATCCCCACAGTACTCCCATCTACCACGATCTCCCACCTAACCCACGTTGCCCCCCTCCTACCCTTACATACTCTCCCCACCTACTACACTCGCACATAACATCTAGCTACCCCCACAGCGTTCCCATCTACCACGAGCTCCCACCTAACCCACCTTGCCCCCTCCTACCCTCACATACTCCCCCCACCCACTACCCTCGCATAACATCTAGCTACCCACCTACATAACTCCGAAACAAACTTTCGCTCATCCTACCTAACCCTGGCCTACAAAACTCCTGAATTGAAAATTGTGTTGGAACAATACTAAGTTTTTGGAATAATTTTTAACAGTTTTTCGTAATCAGTTATCTTTCTTTGATCTACGTGAGGCAAGCTTACAGATTATATTGCACGGCTCTTCGAGTCGTTTCCGGTATCTTACAGGCTATGGTTCTTATGCAGAGTATTTTGACTTGATTTGTTTTTACTTTTTAACATCGAAAACTTCTGTTTTAGAACTATGACTTATGCTTTCAAACATTGAACTTTGAACTGTAGCTTGTTTGCTAATATATGGCAATAAGGAGCTGCTGTTAATATTCAAGGTGGCTAGTAATTTAAGAATTTTTGTTCCCTTATCAGTCCCTCCTCCCTATTCAAAGTACGGACACTCGTACCCAATTACTTACCCCACAAACCCACCCCATCTACCTATCTACTCCTCTCTCAAACCAGCACACCCTGCTAACTTCTTTGCCCCTCCCCAACCTAAGTAATTCCCCGCCCAATTATTCCCTCAACTCTACCTACACCCCAACTACCCACCTCCGAAACCTGAATATCCCCATGTACCTACCCCTAGGCCCTACATAAAATTCTCGCCCTCTAACTCAACCGCACTCCCCTAACAAACCAAATTACCTAAGCCAAATTGTCTGCATTTTAAACAAAACTTTCATAGTTTTGTTTATAGTTTATTATATAGTGTTTCTTTCCTCTTCAATATTTCCGTTTAAGATAAGAATAGTTCAGAGTACAGAACTCCGAATTTTTTTATTTATTGATTGGGCCCGGTTTAATTAGCTAAGTCGAATGCTTGCCATTTGACGGCCTATTCTGAAAAAGAGCAACACAGGAATGAACAAATTTGATTTCTTAGTGTCGGAGAGGTGCTGGCTTGCTTAAAAGCAGGTTTATAATCAAGGCAAAATTTTGCGAACCATTAATTGTTTGTTTTTTTACTAATTCTCACGGCTGACAAATATTGTTATAAATAAAAGATTTGCTTTCTTTAAATTGTTGGGTGAATTTCTTTTCAATTATTTTAGGCAAAAAGTACAATTGCTCTAGTGAAAGAGAACCCAGCTGTTATCACAATCCAACGCAGTGACAAAAAACAAGTGCTCTTTCTGAATGACGCTAGTTTAGACATTGAAGTTGACGAGGACATACAGAAGTTATGGAACTCGGTTCAAGTCAGTGGAATTGATCACAGTAAGATTGAGGAATACCTTCAAAAGCATGATATACAATCAATGCAAGATACGGGAGGTGGTAGCAGAAACTTCGTGAAGAACCCCAAAAAGAAAGCAGCTGCTCCGAAGAAGAAAAGAATGTGGAATCAGAAAGTGCATAATACCCATATGGGAGATGTTTTACAAGACTATTCAGATAGGGCAGGACCAGGAGCTCAGAAATTCGAAAAATAAGTTTGTGTTTGTGCTGAGAAGTGACTGAATAATGTTCTGTCTGTGGTGCTATATGTTTGAGTATTGACTGCTCGAAGTTTAGTATAGTTTTTGATGTCTTGTAGTTAAATCTTATTGTAAAGCTCTTGTTTTAGTTGAGTGCAACCCGCGGTCGGCAGCTAAACAGAAAAATGAATTGACAAGTTTGTGTTAGTTTTTTTCCTCGTCATTTTTTAACGGATGCTTTAGATATTTTGTAGCAATGTAATGTTTTCTGAGAACTTTTTGCAAATCTTTTAGTTTCCTTGTTCTTTTTTGCTTTAATAGGTAAATAATTTGAGCGAACCACGAATTTTATGCCAAGAAGAGAATCAGTTAAGATTTTTGTTCATGCATGTACTAAATTTCTAAATTTTACCAGAACCTTTTTCAAGTTTTCGACTAGAAAAGGGAGGCTATCAGAATTTTTCCTGTACTTTTTTATGGATTTTTCGGAACAACGATGATTTTAAAATGTTCGTTTTGTTAGAGGAGAAATGATACGAATAGTTGGAAGGTCAATCGTGGATGCCACTCAGATAATTATCTGCTTTTAACTTCTAGTCCATTACTAGTTCAACAATCGTCAACGCTCATCACCTCCCGGGATCTAAAATTCCGGATGATTACCCAATTTTGTGTTCCTGTAGTGGTCTAAGTCGGGGTTGGATCTAAGATTGAATAAATATACTTTTTGAAGCAGAGTGATGATGTAATTTTCGTATTCCAAATAACTCATTTCAGTAACAGTTGACTTATGCTGCTTGAGTTAATGGTACCCCTTGGCATTTTGTACCTCGTTTTTAATTTAATATTTCGTTTTTAATTTAATATTTCAGTCCAGTCTTTTTGCCATCGTCTTGTTCTGGAGCTTGTTAATGATTTTAGTTTTAGATACCAGTCCATGAAATTTAAACTAAATTTCCAAGAAAAGGTAAATTTATTTTATTTGTTGAAATTTTTGGGGGTGCATTTTCAATGTAGATTTAAGCTTTCTGGTCTTCATTTCATGAACGCCTTACGTCCATCTGTTACAAGTCTCTGAATTGCCCAAATAATTATTTGTGATTTATGTTATTTCGGCCGAATTCGTAGTCATATTTTTGGTATCACAGTTTATTCCCATCTATAGTAACTTTTCCCTGACTGTGGTGGAGTTACTTTGTCCTATAGTTTGACTAAGTTTGGATAAGAAGGACAAACATATTAACATACATTAAAATCTAATTGCATTCTGTTAAACTAGGCGCGTGCCTTAATATCCCGATGACAACTAATTTCACACCCTTGCTGTTTAAGGTGCTACACACCTACAAAATAAATCTGTCATTTAATTTCTCTCTGTAGAAAAATTTACTGATTAGAATGTAGCACAGTAGACATCTATTTGTTGCAATAAACCTTCTC
This sequence comes from Convolutriloba macropyga, assembly GCF_964194025.1. Classification (NCBI taxonomy): domain Eukaryota; kingdom Metazoa; phylum Xenacoelomorpha; order Acoela; family Convolutidae; genus Convolutriloba; species Convolutriloba macropyga. The sequence goes on along the minus strand of NC_134468.1, from coordinate 42,443,508 downwards.
AACCACGCGTCCCGATAGGTGCTTTTTATTTTTCATTACTCTCGAACGAAGTTTGAAGCAATTACTGTAGACATGTTGGCCTTTTTTATGCGAAATTTTTGCTTGACCGTTTTTGCACTTTTGTTCTAGAACATTCTTTGACTTCTTGAGTGGCTTTTTCACACTTTAGTTCTTCATTTTTAAGTTGCGCTCGTTCAAAAATTAAGTTGGTTGGTGAAACCGATTGTAAGCACAAGGTAATCAAAGGCATTGTAGCTGTGTGGTAAGATGTCAGACTGCCAACCTCGAGGTCAGTGCTTTGAACCCCCGTGGGGTCGGTTTTTTTACACCCATAACACATTTCTAAGCTACACCACCTAAAATTAATTTACCCCGTCTTTCGTTCGAGAGCAATGAGGTTCTTTAATGAGGTTTGTCTAGTTTGTGACTCGTCATACAGATAAATCTCAAAATATTTAGTTGATCAGAACAGTCAGTCTTTTGCCTTAAATGGAGGCATTGTTTTGAACACGTTATCAGTCTGATGTCATGTATTGGTCCCTGCATGTTATTTCAATCTTATACATGGGTATATTTTGATTGCAGGTTTTTTGGCGATCGCGATAGTTAAGCATAAAATTTCAATTCATTGTTCCTTTTTCCTTCAGAGAAGCAATGGAAAATGATAGGAGGCTTGAAATTCGAATCGATGAGTCTCATATTGAGATCAATGAGGCTGTTGAATTTGTTTCAAATAACGACTGCGGAGCAATTTCAACTTTTCTCGGAGTTACTCGGAAAGATTTCCCGAACGATGATAGGGAGAAAGGAACGAAGTACCTTGTGTATGATTGCTATCACCCTATGGCGCGTAAGGAGACTGAAAGGATTTGTCAACAGGCTTTTGTGAAACATGGAGTAAAGTTGAGTGATATCAAAGAAGAGCCAGGAATGCTTTAGGCTTCAAGTTGTGGATTATATGTGAAATGTTATCTTAGGTGTATTTTTGTCCATCATAAATTGGGAAGAGTGGATCTAGGAGCAGCTTCGATTGTAATTGCGGCATCAGCACCACATCGAGCTGCAAGTATGCGTGCTGTTGAAGTTAGTTTTAGCCAACACTCCTTCCTAGATCCGGATTTGATGTAATTGGTTTATATGCAGTTGTTATCTTTAGGATCTGATTGACGAAATCAAAAGTAAAGTTCCTATTTGGAAGAAGGAGTACTTCTCTTCACCGGATGAAACTGATGAAAATGGGATAACTAAAGAGAATAAAGAATTCGACATACATTTTCCAGAGAAAGTTTAATTGTTTGTTCATTTTTTTAATAATCTGTCTGCTACCGATGCGCTCTTTTTGTTCTCTCAATGCATTGATCAATCTTGTTCAACTGGTGTCATCTGTAACTCTTAAACGAGAGGGTTTTTAAACTAAGAAGCGTGACGATGTCAAATTTTCTTCTGCTTTCTGATGTTTTATACATTTTTATGGTCTTTAGATGATGTATGTAAATCAAGTGAACGATGACAGTGGTATGGTTAATATTGTAATTGAGGGTTGCTGTCATGGTGAATTAGATCAGATATATCTGACAGCGCAGAGGATAGCTCAAGAGAAGAATGTGGCCATCGATTTGCTCATTATCTGTGGGGACTTCCAGTCTGTCAGGAATGAACAAGACTTAGCTTGTTTGGCATGTCCGCCCAAGTACAGAACTATGAACACATTCTACAAGTACTACTCAGGTTTGGAACTTAATTAGAAGTTGATTATTGTTCCTAGATTTTTTGAAGAAAAAAACGGGGGCACGTTATGATAGCTCGCCCCACTTTTTGTTCAAGTTTTTTTGAATGCATACCAGACCAGCATATGTATAAATTTGAACAAATTTTGGAAGCGTTTTCGATGATTTAAGTTTTTGATGATTTAAGACAAGGTACAGCCTTTATAGATAACTAAGCATTACGTTACCTTTATAAAGCTGTCTGTGTCTACAATTCAAATGAATAAAATTCGCTAATTTTGGCATTTGTATGGATAAATTTATCCTATATTTGGATCAAATTTCTCGAAAGTTATTATTTCGATTAATAAATAGTTTTGCTGTGTGCTGACTTTTCGAGCTTATCCTAAATGAGACATTTTGTATTTTTTAAGCACGATCAGTATCGAGACTTGAAAAGCAAAAACTTGCATTTTGAGGGGAAAAATTTGAGCTCATTTTTGAGAAACGTGAAGGAAATCATTTGCTATTTACCATAATTGGTGTAACTGATCATGAAGATATATAACGAAAATTATTAAGATAACTCATTTCGAACTTTTCATGCAACTAAAAAAGCTGAGAAAAGTTTTTAGACTTTGTTTGGTACAGACGCTGAATTAATTTAACATTGGGCAAGCAATTGTAAGACTCAGATAACAATTTTTTGAATTTTTTGTGTGGTTTGTTCATTTTTTCAACATTGTATTTTTTAATTTGTTTGACAAGTGATTCAGCTAAACATATGAGTAATTATAACTGCCGGCGTCTACTCGTATACGGTTACTTTTATAAGGCTCCTGGTTAGGTAGATAATCAAATTTGTACCTCATTTGATCATTTTTTTCGAAGATCAGCTCAAATTATTCAATATATTGTAAATCATTTTTCAGTCACCTGTACGTGATTTTGTTCAAAGTAAAATACAGTTAGAATATATTGGGGCGTGAAATTCTACTTTAGTCTCTTTTACTTTATACTAGGTGAAGTGAAATAGAAAAATTTTGCGAGAATTGTACATGGGGTGTTTTGACGAATGTTTCCAATGTTCCTCTTTCAGTCTTTCTTCTCGATTGTTATTAATTTTTAGTAAATATTTATCATCCATTCCAGGTTGTGCTATTGAGTCTCCAATAGTTTCTCTTCTTCGAGGTCATTTGATTTAGCAAAAACCATTTTTTTAGTTAAAGATTTTATCGCTGATTTGTCTGAGTATCGATAATGAGAGGTCTTATCTGCAGAGAAATTTTGAAAGGCCTCATCTGTTCATAGGTTTCGGTTGATAGTCGTGACTTTTAATTGCTTGGGCTAATTTGAATTTTAAGACTTCATATGGCGAATGCAAAGTAAGCCGATAGGCAAGCAAGCCGACAGAAAAGCAAGCCGAAAGTTGTGTAATAGTTATGTAATCTATCAGAAATAATACATTGTCAGCCGTTACAATCAATGCTGCGCGCAGTATTATAGTGCATAATGTATTCCAATGCACCAAAGAAACAAAAATGCGTCAATTTTTAGACTTCTAGTGGGTACGGGCCTCAGCAGACCGCTGTCCATGGCCATGACTCTCATCCGCTGTGGGATGTAATCCGGAAATAGCGGGCCGGTTATCGCGGCGGCCGCGAAGCGCGCCCACCGGCCCGCCAGGGGCAACTTAAAATATGGGTATCCGAAAATTTTGCGGCTTACTTGACCTCATTTTCAAAATTCGGCTTGCTTGCCTATCGGCTTGCTTGACCGCCACCACTTCTTATAATCTCTGAATTTTGTACGGATCTGTTGTTCTCCATTCTAGTTCCCTCGTAGCATTGTCTCATAGTTTTTTTATTGACAAAAAATTGAATCCTTGAGACGGCAATCGTTCCCCCTATTTGTGAGATTTTTGAATTTGGAACCTATCGTTTGAATGACGTTTGAATGACCCAGAAAATGACGTTACAGTTATCAAAAAAGCAGTAAGATTTTTAATTTCCCGGCGGTCGCATTTGTTTTTTGTTGTCCTAGATATCTATTATTGAGAGATCTCATATGCACCTTTTTATTGTATGTCTTCTTATGTGTCTTATGGCCACTGGGTCCAATTATTCATTTGCTGTAATGAAAGTTTAGCGAAATTATGAGACTTGCTCTGTACATTAATTGACGCAATAAAGTTGCTGTTTTTTCAACAGTTTTGTATAACTCTATAGCTAATCGTGACTTATTTTTTGGCGTTCAAAATGTTCTTCTCTTAGCCGCCTTTTTTAATTAGTTTACGTAGAGTTTTCAGTAAATTTGACACCATAGTTGTTCTAAGATACGAAGTGTTTCTAAACTGTTGAGGTCAAAATGCTTTATCAAAAAACAAAAACGCCTCTTGTATTCTAATCCTACAAGAAACTGGGTTCGTTATTTCTTGAATTTGTTGCGTTTAATTTCGGGACAAAATCTCACGGTGTGTAATAAGCTCTCGCCGAAATTCTTTTTTGAATGCAGCACAAAGTGAAAAATATGCATCTGCTGTTTCATTTTACATGTTTTTTCATTCGTCTATGATTATTGGGATAAAGCTTGCAAAATTTTGTTTTTAGTTCAGTTATGCATTATTCGAAATGGATCTTTGCTATCCTTTACAAGCAAAATATATTGTTTGCAACAGCGTGCCAAAGACCTTTAAAACGGTAGAAAAATTGGAACGACTTTGTTATCTTCTTTTCTCAAAATTGCTTGGGTATTCTCAGTTTGGCTGCTTGGTTAATTTCCCCTAAGAAAGTTAAATAACTATTTCTTCCTTTTATATTTTGACGTTTTCTTCCAAGTGTCATTGTTTCGAAAAGTTTACGCCACTGTTTCAAAAACCCTCATTACATTTGCCGGTATGCCTTCATTTTACGTTACCATAGTCTTTTCGTTTTAACTCATTTGAAGAGCTTGAAGCTAAGTAGTTCGACCACTAAGAGATTGACGTAATTGGAGTTCAGAAATGGCAATTTTTACTTGTATATTTTGTTTTATTTTTCCTTTTTCTATTTAAGTTTCGTTTGCCTCATTAAGAAAGGAAAAATCCAGGTATGATTTCAGGTAACCAGGATTTTTCTTTGCATTCTATCTCGGAATCGTCCTACTGGGTTTTTTCGTCAAGGATATCTTTACCTATTTTCGCAGTCTTTTCAACATGAATACTCGTTTTGACTTCTACATGGTAGTTGTAATCATTTTTTCTATTTAAAATGAACTTAAACAAACGTTGCCCCTTAAATGGAGAAAATTTGAATAATTTTGTTGTCTTTTAAGATCTAGCCCCATTAGAAAAATAAGGAGAAACAACAGATTAAATTTGATTGCGTGTGCAGTAATGCTTCGTTTTATGTTTTGACATTTCGTGTTACCAATTTCAAAAGCATGTCATGTCTGCCTCCTTAAAGAACTAAAGTAGTTTGATCACTAAGAGATCGACATCTTCGGAGCTCTAATATTGCAAGTTTTTAATTAGATCTTTATTAATAGCCGCACAGCGATAGCTGGGGGCTATTATTGGCCTTCTCTTGTTTTTACAATTCAAAGAATTTGACTTGTATTTGGGCGCTGTCTTTTTTTTAAGATCTGTTCAAATATTTTCATGATTTTTGGAGTCAAATTGGTGTAGTGATTTTGAGCACGCCGAAACAGGAATTGGAGCGAAAAAGCGAGTGGTTTTGCGGCGTTAGTTTTTTTGCTCTAATTTTAAAGTAGAGTGAGAATACGGTGTTTGAACAAAAAGTCGCTTTCTCGGTAGTGGTTTTTTGTTCTCATGCGGCAATTTCACCTCAATTTTTACTGTTTTTTTCCGATTTTTTGGATCGGATTTTTTTTCTAAATGGTTTTCCCAATCCATTCGTAGTTCACTCTAGACCTAGTGTTTTGTTTGAATTAAATTTTCATTTCTCGCTAGTGGTTTTTTGTTTTAATGCGGCATTTTGACATTGATTTTCTGTTTTTTTCTTATTTTTTTTATCTGATTTTTTTAAAATGGTTTTCTCAATTCACTCATAGTCCATTCTAGGTCTGGTTTTTCTGTTTAGTCAATGAAGTTTCTTTGATTTGTACGTCAGTTGTCCTGCTATGTTTTTGTTCATTCGCGTGATTAAATTTTTGGTCACATTTGACTTACCTCACTCTCAAAAATGACTTCCTCTCTTCGAAATTGACTTTTGTTTACTTTAATTCAAAGAGATGAGGTCAAATGGGTCTGTGTCACTCTAATTGAAGGTTATTTGAGAGCAGCTAATAGAGGCAACAAAATTTTATATAGATTTTTAATCAAAATATAACATATCAGCCTTCAATGAAAAGACGAATTTTTTTGGTCTCTTTTTTTACTGTTTTTCTAGACTGCAGATTTACAATGCTATTGCGGCTATTTTCTGGCAATCTGCCATCTATGTTTGTTTTTATTTAATTTCTTTATGCTTTATGAAAAAGCAAAAACAGTTTATAGTAGCACAGATATTCAGCCTTGTTTTTACGTCCATTCTTTGTATTTTAACTCAGAATTTGTCCAGCTTGGTCTTTTCATGAACATATTTGTTGCTATTTTTTCAGCCTTTTCAATTTTTAGTGAAATTATTCTGACTTCTACATGCTAGTTTTAATTATTCGTTTTGTTTAAAATGCATTAGAACAGACTTTGCTCATCAACATTTGAATCATTTATTTGTCCTGTAAGTTTTTGGCCACAAAAGAAAAATATGGACAAATAAAACAAAAGGTATGGAATGTTACTCAGGCGTTCCTGGTTCCTCTGTAAACTCAAATTTTATTTTGCACTCTTTTTTCATACTTTAATTATAAAACAGTTCGCTAAAACAAAAATTTTTGCGCGGGTAAAAGTTTCTGTGATATAATTTCATGGGGGTTTAATGTATTGAGTGCTTTCAAATGCGCATGAGGGAACATTCTGTGCCACGCACAGAAATAAGCGAGCGTTCTTGTTTTAATTTCTGCTAAGGTTATTTGATTGAATATGGTTTGAGCGGGTACAAAATTGACGTTACTTCAATGTTTACGAAAGACGATATTAACTTGATATGCGTCGTATATTTGATCAGTTCTCTTTAATCCGAACACTGTTGATAGGCAAGTGTCTCACGGTTTCTTGTAATCTACTGATTGTCCATGCTAAACACAATTCACTTGATTAGAGATAAAATTTTAGTGACAATAACGAACTTGTTTAACTATTCGCAATCAAACGTTGCGCTTGTCAAAGAGCGTGGACGCAACGCACTCAGTAGAACTGGTACTTTTTGTATCACGTTGGACAGTAGTGCAATATTAAGCACGATTAAAAGTCAATGATGAGATCTGTTCCAGTCATGACTGAAATCAGTACAAAAGCCATTTTGTGTCAAAAATTGAATCTTGGCTGCAATCTTTGTTTAATGAATGCTGTACCGTCTCATTTCACTATAAGCCAAAAGTTGCTATAACTTTGCATAAATTTGTAGTTTCTGATGCCTTTTATTGAGGAAACTCTTATTTCAGGCGAAAAACGGGCTCCATTTTTAACTCTTTTTGTGGGAGGAAACCACGAAGCAAGCAACTACCTCGCAGAACTGCCTTATGGAGGATGGGTTGCTCCAAATATTTATTACATGGGATGGGGTGGTGTAGTATCATTCTGTGGTATTAAAATTGGTGGAATATCCGGCATATATAACCACAGAGATTTCAATCGGAACCATCATGAGTTCCCACCTTATGATAACAGCTCACTGAGAACGACGTACCACGTGAGGAGCTTGGAGGTCTACAGATTTTTGCAGTATGCCGGTAACGTGGACATATTTTTCAGCCATGATTGGCCGCTTGGTATTCACGATTTTGGCAACACCCAAGAACTGCTCAGAAAGAAAAGTAAGCTAGTCATAGAGAGAAATTGTCCGCCAGAAAAATTAAATGAGCAATGAACAATTGCTTCACGATTAAAAAAAAAGAAAAAAAAAATTTTTTTCCAAAATCCTGTACTTATCGATACTTTTGATGAGACAGTCAACCAGTCTGTTATTTACTAATTCTCAGAAATTGGATTTGAGAAGAATCATGAGAGTCATATACGGGAAGATACGGGAAGAATAATGACAGTCATATAGAGACTGCGTTTTTGTTGTGGTATGCATGTATCTTCTTGTGGAAGCAAAATAATAGTTATTAATAGCCGCCCTCATCTTCTCAGCTGGCTATTATAGCGCTCCTATTTTTTACAATTCAAAGAATTTGAATTGTATTGGGGCGCTGTCTTTTTTTTTAAGATCTGTTCACACATTTTCATGATTTTTGAAGTCAAATTGGAGGAGTGATTTTGGTCACGCCGAAACATGAAATGGAGCGAAAAAGCGAGTGGTTTGGAGCGAAAAAGCGATCTGTTCACACATTTTCATGATTTTTCAAGTGGTGAATTTGGTCACGCCGACACAGGAAGTGGAGCGAAAAAGCGAGTGGTTTTGCGGCGTGAAATTTTTTCGCTCTAAATTTAAAGTAGAGTGAGAAAACGGTGTTTGAACAAAAATTCGCTTTCTTGCTAGTGGTTTTTTGTTCACATGCGGCAATTTCACTTTGATTTTTACTTTGATTTTTTGGATCGGTTTTTTTTCTAAATGGTTTTTCCAATCCATTCATAGTCCGTTTTAGGTCTAGTTTTTTTAGTCAATGAAAATTCTTTGAATTGTACGTCAGGACTTGTCCTGCTATGTTTTTTACTTCGTCGAATAAAAAAATGTTTCGCTTTACCTCATTTTGCCGCTTTTTCAACATTTTGCGTGATATCATTTTGACTTCTCTAGTCTAGTTTCTCTCATTCTGCTAAAAGTGATTTTGAACATCAGTTGCTCAGCAAAGCAATTCAAAATGAACAGCGTCAGTATAAAAAATTGAAGTCAGAAGTAGAAACGGGATAAACCCATAAAGCCCAATTTTAGATGCCCGCTATTTGAACGTCGTTCCTATAAGTCTTAGTTACCATCTCTAATGCTTATTGGTATTGAGGTATTGATAGTAGCCCCTGTAGCCTCTCTCTAAGAAACAGAAGTACGTTATTAATAGCCGCACAGCGATAGCTGGGGCTATTATTGGCCTTCTCTTGGTTTTTTACGACTCGAAGAGGAGTATTGGTTTTCTTAAGGTTTTTTTTTTTAACCGGAAGTACTATTCGTTCAGACGCTGTGTTGACCTAAAAGCGAAAGTGAGAAAAATTGCCGCGTGAACTAGTTTTTTCTGAGCGAGAGAAGTTTTTTTGATCATGCGCTGCGTTTAGTGAATGACTTTTTGACTTTGAAAAGTAGTTTTTGACTGAATGGCACATATAGATAACCGTTTTTAGCCGTTTTTTCGTCTAAGTGGCCCATTTTTTGCTTGTAATATGGTTTTTTGTAGAAATGATTTTTATTCGATGCTATATTGAAATGTAAACCTTGGAAATTAAAAGCACAGTGTTTTGCAGAGCCTGAAAACGCGTTTCAAGTTTAAAATTGGCATAAATTTCTTGATTTTTTAATTAATTTTTGGCCTTTTTCCTATTTTCTTCATTTTTGGATCTTTTAGCCGTCTTTTTGTCAAAAATCAGTCAATATGACAACTTCCCGTTGACAATTCATATACTCGATGCCTCTTTTTACCTCGATGTAATTTTGTTTTATAAAATTGTACATATGCTAATCCGATTTTGGTAGTTTTTTTCCTATTTTTCTCAGTTTTTTCTCTTTATTTTGGTTTTAATTACTAGAAATATTCTTTTTGTGCAAAATGAGGGTCTTTAATTTCGTTTCAATAAGAACGTCAATATTTTTTTAGTGTTAAATTTTTGAAAATTAGTTAAATTTTTTTTTATAAATGCAGCCCTAAAAATTTTTTGACCTTTTTTTTGCGAAATGTTTCAATGTTTCGTATGTTTGATTTCTGCTTTTTCTTTTTTTTATCTGCTCAGGAGGATAGGTTTTTGTCTCGGATGTATCGATGTATATTCTATGTCTCGAATGCTGAAAAATGAAATGGTGTTAGTTTTTCTTGTTTTTTTTAAATTTGATTTTTAAACTTTCAAAACTTAAGAATTAGTCTTCCTTACGGTGTTCCTTACATTGTGTCCATATTGTTCACATTCTAGCTTGTATCATTCTAGCTCTGTCCTGGCACCTACATTTATACTGTTTTTCTTATTTTTTCAGTTATTAACAAATTGAATGATTTCGGCTTTTTCTTAGATTTTCGTCATTTCTTTGGGTTGCAATTGATTTCATTCAACATAAGGCAGTACTAAGGGTGTACTAGAAAGCGTTTTCCAGATTTTCTACTTATTACTTTTTATTGTATTATTTTCCGACCTTGGTATTGTTCTTAAACATTTTTTTGCCTTTAAATATTACTCGGTTGCTTTTCTATGATCATTTTAATATTTGAATTAGTTTGAAATCATGTTGTCTAGCATATATACAAGAAGAAAAAAGTATATGTTGTTTTAGTCTTAATTGCAGTGATGAGAAATCTAACTCTAGTAGTTTTCTGATTCTTAACTTTGAGCTTTATTTTTTGAAAAATTTAATTTAGTTTCTAAGTTATTATTATCTGCCGTTTGCTTTAGCGATCTTTTTGAGATTAGAATCATGAATTATTTGAGGGCAGTTGATAGCCCTGTCAGCTTTTTTGAGACTATCAGTGTTTTGACTATCCTAATTATTTTGCACTTATCCTTAGCAAACGTTTTCAATAATAAATTTTTTTGCGGCATTTTGTTTCTCTTGGTGACAGTGGTTTTCACTAATTTTTAGATCAGACCGGGGGGGGGGGGGGGTAATGAGTTTATGGTTTATTAAAAAAGGTAATGGTTTCAGCTGAAAGTAGGGTTTTTGTCAAGTTTTTACGCTTCGAGTTGCTTCCGGAATTCTTCCGGCTATGTTCTTAAGGTTTATTTTTTACCGGAAGTACTATTCGTTCAGACGATGTTTTCGTTCAGCGAAAGCGAGTAAAATTGCACTGTGAACTAATTTTTTCTGAGCGAGTGGAGTTTTTTGATCATGCGCTGCGTTTAGTGAATGACTTTTTGACATTGAAAAGTAGTTTTTGACTGAATGGCACATATAGATAACGGTTTTTAGCCGTTTTTTCGTCTAAGTGGCCTAGTTTTTTGCTTGTAATTTGGTTTTTTTGTAGAAATAATTTTTAATTGATGCTATGTTGAAATGTAAACCCCGGAAATTGATAGCACAGTATTTTGCATAGCCTGAAATTGCGTTTCAAATGCGAAATTGGCACATATTTCTTGATTTTTTAGTTAATTTTTGGCTTTTTTTCTATTAATTTCTTCATTTTTGGATCTTTTAGCTGTTTTTTGTCAAAAATCAGTTAATATGTCAACTTCCACTTGATAATTCATATACTCATTGCCTCTTTCTACCTCGATGTAATTTTGTTCCATAAAATTGTACATTTGCTAATCCAATTTTCGTAGTTTTTTGGCATTTTTTTTTCAGTTTTTTGTCTGTATTTTGCTTTTAATTACTAGAAATAGTTTTTTGGGGAACGCGATGGACTTTAATTTCGTTTCAATAAAATTTCAATCATTTTTGTGATGTTAAGTTTTTGAAAAAACAGATACATTTTTTTCATAAATGCAGTCTTAAATTTTTTTTGACCACTTTTGCAAATTGTTTCATTGTTTCGTGTGTCTGAATTCTGCTTTTTCTTGTTTTATTCTGTTCAGCAAGTTGGATTTTGTCTCGAATGACTCGTTGTCTTTTCTATGTCTCGAATGCTGATCAATGAAATGTACTCGTTTTTCTTGATTTTTTCAAATTTGATTTTTAACTTTCAAAAATCAAGAATTGGTCTTTTTGTTACGGTGTTCCTAACATTGTGTCAATATTCTTCACATTCTCGTTTATATCATTCTAGTTTTGTCCTGGCACCTACTTTTTTATTCGTTATATTGATTTTTTCAGTTGTTAAAAAATTGAATGAATTCAGCTTTTTCTTAGATCTTGGTTTCTTCGGTTTGCAATTGATTTAAGTCAAAATAAGGCAGTACCAGTCTTTTCCAACATTTCTACTTATTACTATTCATTGCAATTTTCTTCCGGGCTTGGTATTGTTTTTAGACGGTTTTTTGCCTTTGAATATTATTCTGTTGCTTTTTTTTCTGATTAATTTAATTTTTGAATTAGCATGAAATCATGTTGTCTAGCATATATACAACAAGGAAGAATTATGTATTGTTTTTATCTTAATTGCCGTGATTAAAAATCTAATTGTAGTGGTTCTCTGATTCTTAATTTTGAGCACTTTTTTGAATAATTTTGACTTTCCTATCTTTTTTGAAAAGTTTTTATCTGCCGTTTGCTTTCGCGATCTTTTTGAGATTAGAATCATTAATTATCTGAGGGCAATTGATGGCCCTCTCAGCTTTGTCAGGCTATCAATTTTTTGACCATCCTAAAAATTTCAGACTTTTTTAACGTTACCAAACGTTTTCAATAATAAAGTTTTGCTGCATTTTCTTTCTCTTGGTGACAGTGGTTTAAATTTCACCGATTTTTAGATCAGACCCGGGGTGAGATAATGAATTAATGGTTTAATACAAAAGGTAATGGCTTCAACTTTTCGTGAAGTTTTGGTGCTTCGAGTCGCTTCCGGAATTCTTCCGGCTATGTTTTTTTATTTCGTCGTCATGATTTTTGTTACGACCATATGACGTCACAGCCACTTTTTGTTCATTCGTTCATGCAATTTCAACTGAATTGCATGTGTGACGTCATTTTTCGCTCTTAGTGGAGCGAGTTTTTTTGTTCATGCGCGTGACTAAATTTTTGGTCACACTTGACTTACCTCACTCTCAAAAATGACTTCCTCACTTTGAAATTGACTTTTATTTACTTTAATTCAAAGAGATAAGGTCAAATGGGCGTGTGTCACTCTAAATGATGGTTATTAGAGATCAGCTAATAGAGGCAGCAATAACTTATACAGATTTGTTAATCAAAATATAACAGATCAGCCTCAATGAAAAGACGACTTTTTTTGGTCTGTCTTTTTTACTGTTTTTTTTTTCTTTCGGTCTACGAATCTATTGCGGCTATTTTCTGGCAATCTGCTAGCTATGTTGTTCAACTACGAAATGCCATCAAAATAAATCGGACTTCAAAAATGTTTTTGTACAAGAATCTTTTTTTTTCAATATCTATTCTTTCAATCCCAATCATGCTTAATGGAATCATCGGCGGCTATTTTCCGGCAATCTGCCGGGTATGTTTTAAAGATCACGTTAAGAGATCTGTTAGAGAATTGCCGGTCTTTTCGCAATTCATTAATTTATGAACAAAGCTACAATCAACATTTATTGTTCAACAATTTGACATTTGAACTAAACACAGTTCCATTTCATGTAAATAGCACAAATTATTGGTCATTTTCAACTAGTTCATTAATGTCTCAGGTTTAAACTTACATGGCCTAAAATTGCGAATTCTACAACTAGGCTCAGTGTCTAACTCTTTAGTTCAACAAAAAGCCGCTCAGTTATTGTCTTAGTTGTTTTAAATTAATTTTTCTTTATTGTTAACAGAATTCCTGGCTGATGACATAGCAAAGAATGAGTTGGGGAGTGAGGCAAACTTGTCAATTTTGAAGGCGGTCAAACCGTCCTACTATTTTGCAGCTCATTTACATGCTAAATTTGCTGCAGTATTCCCCCATGACGACGAGGGAGGGGAGGACACCCCAAAGCGAAATATTCCATTTGTTAGTTGAACCTACTTGCATGCTCTGTGCGTGCTGACTAAATCGTGCGTGAACTGAAGCTTTAATCTAAATTTTATGCGAAATCCATAGCTTGAACGAAGAGCTTATTTTTTTTGTTAAAATGTTTGATATTGAGGTATGCAATCTGGGGCGTGAAGAAGCTTGATAACATGACGTCTCAAGAGATACCCGAATTCAATTTACTATCTAGTTTGAAGTAGCAATGTTTTGTTTAGATAGACAATACTATCAACGGTTACAGAGTAACCCGATTTCTAGCCTTAGACAAAGTCTTGCCCAACAGACCCTTCGTACAATTTCTCACTTTGTCCTGCAAAGAACCGAAGACGCCACAGAACGCATTCCTCAAACATGACATTGAGTGGCTCTCAATATTAAAGGCGACAGATAGCCTCTTGTCAGTGTATCCATCAGCTGTCCAAATGCCACGGCAACCTGTAGATGAAGCTGTTTTGAGGAGTAGCAGGAAAAGTGTAGAAGAGGCTTTTCCATCAGAGAGCAGTTTAATCATATCAGAAAACAAATTTAAAATCGTGAGTAAAAATTCTTAATCCTGAGTTAAATTTTTCTCATAGGAAACCAAACTTGAAATTAAGTTCTAGTTAGGAAAGTCATACATTTGAAACTTTGGCAATTTTGAATATGAGGCAATTGGGAAGAATTCGTGGTGTTAACTTAGTTTGAAGATCTGAAACAAGATTAATTACAGATCATTGTGGACGATGGATGTTACTTGTTCTCAAATGAATGTCTATACGTGATTGAGGCTTGGGTTGAATTATGAAGGTGAGAAGCTAAAGAAAGTTTTTTTTGGCCACCTTACATTCAATTTTGTCTCTAGATTTAATTTCTGTTATTATCCTTTAGAAAAATTAACTTTGATTTGTTTCCGGGGTCTTCTGGCTATGGCTTTAAAATCTAATTGTTGTTGAGGGTTTTGTTAATTAATTGCTCTCAAACGAAGTTTAGCAATTATATTAGTCCTGTGGTTGTTTTCTATGCAATTATCGCTTGACCTGTTTTTAGTCTGACCCTTTAACTTTTCGTTCCTAAAATGGGATAAACAGGCAAAGCCCGGAGGGCGTTAAGTGACTGAGCATCTCCCTTAGAGCCTTATCAGTATCTAAGTATGCCATTCACCAGGAGGAGACAATTTCATGGTGTGAACGGGGATTCCTAATCTTAAAAGTTTGACCCCCTGTCCCCCCCCCCCCCCCCCAAAGCTTGATCACTCAGCTAAGTTTGACCCCCCTGTCCCCCCTACCAAAGCTTGATCACTCAGCTTAACCCCACCCTTAACGTTAACATCCCTCAGCCCCAGTAGGCTATTACTGAAGCCGGTCGTTTGAGAGCATTTTTTCCGACGTTAGGCGGTATTGTTAATACGGCTAATACAATGGTTTTTTCGCTCTTGAGTATTTAATTGCTCTCAAACGAAGTTTGAAGTAGTTATTGTACACGTTCGACCGTTTCCTTGGATTCTTTGGATTCCAAACATTCATTGGATTCCAAACATTCTTTGGATTTTTTTGAGTGACATTTTCACGCCTGACCTCCCTTTTTTGAGTGGTTTGAATCGCGCGCATTCAGAGATTAAATCTTGCTAAAACAAAACTGTTCGGGGGCGAAGAGCGTACATAGTCCGTGTAGCTTAATGGTTAATGTACCAGGAGCTTCTCTCTATAGTTTTTCTGGTTAAATCTTTAGTTTGAACAAGAAAGGTACTCTATAGATTTTGCTCTATAAAATTTTGTACGCGCCCTTGAAGCCTACACAGTGCACTTTTAGCTGAAGTAACTAATTTAAATTTACTTTTTTCGTTTTTTTTGGGTTTTGCATTTTTGTTGAGTATGTTTCTGCCAAATTCTAAGAGGGTAAATGCCTCAGCAGAAGTAGTAATAAAAATTTTTTGCGAAAATGAAATATGGGAAGTCGATTGGACGTAGGGTGGTCACTTTTCTATTTCAATTTATACAATTATTGAGAATATATTTTTTAAAAGATCTTTACACTTTTTGCCTTCAAAAGATTTGGTTTGAATGGTGTTTTTTAAAGATTTGTAAACACCTCAAAAGTGGTGTTAAAATTGGTATCTGAACAAGTTTTTGGTTTTTGTATCGTTTTTTTTTTGCACATGCGGCAGTTTGACTCTCTGCAGTGTTTCATCTCTTGAGTGCTTTTAATATGATGTGTTCTAGTACGCCTATTTAAAATTTGGCTTCATCAACGGGCAGCTCATCCTTTTTATGACTTTGACACTCGTTATGAAATTTTACTGAATATTTGATTTTTTTTTTCACCTTTATTATTTTTTCCTGAGGTGTTTTACTTTTTTATCATTAATAACAGGTCTCGTTGGCGGATAGTTAGGCGTAAATTAACCTACCTAATCCTTCTAATTCATGGTTAGTGGTTTTAATTACTTTGACTTTGTCCGCAAAATTTTTTTAATGAGTTCTGGAGTTTTGTTTTTTCATTAAATATCTTGAAGGCAGGTCACATAGGTTACTAGTAGGGGATATTTTAATCAATTGTGGTTTTTTTTAGTTCAAAACTATTGCTTTCCATGACTTTGACACCAATTGTTGGAGAATTTTTGAGTTTTGCTAGTTTTTTTGTTATCTCATTATATCATTATTGACAGGTCTCAACTGTTGCCACGATGAATAAATTTATTGTTTGAGTTGATAGCTATTGCTTTTAATGATTTGAGTGAAGATTTGAGTCTTGCTGGTGTTCGTTGTACTTGTTGCTGTCTTATCACTTAATCTCATTAATGACAGAATCCATCGGTTCTCATCGAGGAATAGTTGAATTTGATTAGGCACTTGTTGATGGCAGCCGTTTTTCTATTTTGACACTTTTATCGACAGATTAAAGTTGACTATCTAAAGATAAGTCTTGTCAAATCATTTTTTAGATCTCAATTCAGGAGTTGGCCGGCTATGTTTTCTTCACGTCGTGGATTAAAAATTATATTGGATTAACCGTAAATCAATTTTTTGTTCAAGTTTTAGCTTTGTCTTTTTGACTTCTCTAGTTTAGTTTTATTCTTCGCTCATTCTGATCAAAGCGCTTTTGACCAGTAGTTGCTCAGCAAAGCAATCGCAAAATGAACGAGTCAGATGAAAAAAAAACGAAATTATGAATATAAACAGGATAAACCCACAAAGCCCAATTTTTGTTGACCACTACTTGAAATTTGTTCTTATAAGTCTTAATTGTCATCTCTAATGCTTAGTGGTCTTGATACTTGTCCTTGTATCTCTAACTTGAGTATGTATAACTACGGAATGACCTAAAAATAGTTTTGACTAAATCGTGCGTTGAAGTGAGAATCAATCGTGAATTGCTGAACTTCACGATTTCTCCTTCAAATATTTCTCCTTCTAGAGCTGACTCTGTGCTTTTATTGTTCTCAAATCAGATTGTTTCGCGCGTGGTTGCTTGATCTTTTCATGATCTACATTGCTCTCATTCAGAATTTGAGCTGTTAATTGCGGCGGCTAACTACTAATGGTCGTCAAAAGCGTGCCAAAATGGCTTTTTTGTTTTTATAGCTGCGAAGCTGTAAGCTGAGCGAAGCTATATTGCGGTGCTCTTGGTTTTTTACAACTCAAAGAATTTGAATTGTATTGGGGCGCTGTTTTTACGACTCGAAGAGGAGTATTGGAGAAGTCCTTTTTTTTAAATCAATTTTATTGGAGTGATTTTTGAAGCGGGAAATGAAACGCGTGAAAAAATTTGGAGTGATTTTGGTGCTGAACAAAAGTTGAGAGCGGAGCGAAAAGAGAGTGGTTTTTGTTCATACCGCTGTTTTTGAGAGAGCGAGAAATTGACAAGTGAAAAAATTTTATCTAAGCGAGCGAAATTTTTTTGTTCACGTGCGGCTTTTAAAAGCAGTTTTTTGCAACTTTTAATGGTTATGAGGCTTGATTATGATATTGTATTAGTTTTAGGCTTGTTTTGATAGGAATTGAAGGTTCAAGTAGTTAATTCTGAGTTTAATGCTAATTTGGAGGTATTTGATCAGTTTTGCTGATTTTTAGACGAAATTTAATGATTTTTTGCCTGTTTTTGTTATAATGCTTTAAGTGGGATTTGGATAAAAGCTTGTTAAGAAATATTCAGATATCATTTGACTAAAGTTTTCTTGGGATAACTCATTTTTTCTGAGGAAAATTGACGGAAAAATTGAGAAATTTTAAAACCATCTTTCTTATTTTTTGAAGGTTTTCTTTTTAATAGCCGCACAGCGATAGCTGGGGCTATTATTGGCCTTCTCTTGGTTTTTTTTTATTTCGTCGTCATGATTTTTGTTACGACCATATGACGTCACAGCCACTTTTTGTTCATTCGCTCATGCAATTTCAACTGAATTGCATGTGTGACGTCATTTTTCGCTCTTAGTGGAGCGAGTTTTTTTGTTCATGCGCGTGATTAAATTTTTGGTCACACTTGACTTACCTCACTCTCAAAAATGACTTCCTCACTTTGAAATTGACTTTTATTTACTTTAATTCAAAGAGATGAGGTCAAATGGGTGTGTGTCACTCTAAATGAAGGTTATTTGAGATCAGCTAATAGAGGCAGCAATAACTTTACCGATTTTGAATCAAAATATAACAGATTAGCCTTCAATGAAAAGACGATTTTTTTTTTGGTCTGTCTTTTTTACTGTTTTTTTTAGACTGCCGATCTACGAATCTATTGCGGCTATTTTCTGGCAATCTGCCAGCTATGTTTTAATCTTAGACAAGTTTCTTAGCCTTATATGACTTGCCCGTTGTTTTGCGAGCTTTTCATTGCTCTAATTGCAAAGGAATTTTTTTCGGCTTTATGTTTCCTTGTACTATAAAAAACTCAAGTTAAAAAAACTGAAGTTTTTATTGTTTTTTGTTCAATTTGTTTTTGAATGGCGTTTCTATTCTTCCTTAATTTTTATGGCATTTATGGAGGTTCAGGGTTCACAATATTTGGTCAGTTGTTTAGTCATAAGGATGGGCAGTTTTCTCCTTCGAGTCGTTTCCGGAATTCTTCCGGCTATGTTTTTTTTAAGATCTGTTCACACATTTTCATGATTTTTGAAGTGGTGATTTTGGTCACGCCGACACAGGAAGTGGAGCGAAAAAGCGAGTGGTTTTGCGGCGTAAATTTTTTTCGCTCTAGTTTTAAAGTAGAGTGAGAAAACGGCGTTTGAGCAAAAATTCGCGTTCTCGCTAGTGGTTTTTTGTTCACATGTGGCAATTTCACTTTGGTTCTTACTTTTTTTTCGATTTTTTGGATCGGATTTTCTGAATGGTTTTCCCAATCCATTCATAGTTCATGCCAGGTCTAGTTTTTTGTTTAGTCAATGAGAATTCTTTGAATTGTACGTCAGGACTTGTCCTGCTATGTTTTTTGTTTCGTCGTCTGACGCCTTTTCGCTTTGCATTTGTTCACACAGCAAAGCTGAAAATGTCAAATTTTCTGAATGACTTCCCCCTCTCACTAACGACATTTGCGCGCGTGACGTCATTTCTCACTCGCTTTAGCAAAAGTTTTTAGTTTATTGGCATGATTAGATTTTGATCATACGTGACTTACCTCATTCAATAAAATGACTTTTGCTCTTTAAAACTTAAGTTTAATTTGAATTTGTTTAAGGTCAAAGGAACTCATATTTGCAGTAAAAGTCCTTAATAAGAGCTTCTGCGGAATGAATTTTAACAAGCTTTATTAATTAATCGCTAAATGTTTTTTACCTAGTTTTTTGAGCGGCGTCGATTTTTTTTTCAATTTAGAGTTTCTATCTAAATTATATGGCACGCAGGTCTATTCTTTCGCAGCTATTCCGGCAATCTGCCGGCTATGTTAAATATTTTGTCGCAATTTTCCCCTTCCCCAGCGAATATCAGGCGCAATTGACCACCGTGTGTAGCTAAAATTTTGTGGTCACTCTAAATTCAACATCTGACTATTCGACCTTGGTAATATAAATATTTGATGGAGAATTTAGTATTAAACTATGTTTTAATTTAAATTTCGCTAATTGATTCAGTAGCATTAGGTCTTGAGTTTTGGTATTTAATTCATTGCGGAACAAGTTGGGTTTTTCTTAACCTGATCTTGTCGTTCTGAGGAACTTTTTATCCGATTTCAATTTTCAAGAACTTAGGCAGACTTGGTCTTCGTAAATTTCTTTCCGTCTTTTGGAATTTGTGTACGGCGAATTGCGAGTCGTTAATTTATACGACTACTATTTAGTTGTGCCTATAAAATTATTTGCCTATACGCAATCCAAGCTTTGATCATAAGCAAAATTTAGCTAACACGTTTGATTTCATGCACTTATTTTCCGGATCTGTAATGTATCTGATTTTGTCGCAAAATTTTGTGTGAGCGATTTTGTATAACGGTTGTTTTTTGTAGCAGTTTAATAAGTGATTACTTGTGTCAAATTTGAAAAAAAAAGATTATGAAAGCTGTACTTCGAGATCAATTTTTTTCAGAATAATTTTTTGCCGATGAAACTTCTGCAGCTTGGAAGTTGGAAGGCGATGAGCAAGCGCATATGATTGAGTGTTGGTGAAACAAAAACTCGTTTCAAGTTTCCATCTGTTTCAGACTGTCGCACCCTACGACCCCCGCGTGAATCCCCAAGTTCGAATAAATGTTCCGCAGCCTCCGATGGCCAACAATGATTACACCCAAGAGTTATGTGATAAATTAGAAATTAAAAACCCAATTGTTGAATACTTTAAACTTGTTGAGTCAGGATCAATATCTGTAAATGCAAGATCGTCTTGTGGTGATGATTTCAACAGTTCGGATTTGAGCTTTGTAACGTCCTTTAGTTCAACACCAGGAAATAGAAGGAATCGCGGTTCCTTTTTTGGCTCTGATAAAGCTTCTAATATCACAGGCAATGACCCTAATGAGCTTGACCTTGGATGTTCCTCTGGCGATGATAGTGGTAATGAACAAGCTAAAAGTGGTTTTGATGGAGTTGAAGAATTTTTCATGGAGAGCTTTTCAAAATCGTCATTGCCATTAGCTGACGAATCAGAAGTGTTTAAGTCATTGAATTCGACGTTGGAGCAATCAAGGACGGATCCGTCGGCTATCGATATTAGCGCCATTGGTGATGATCCGAAAGACAAGACTTCAGATAAGAAAGTGGATATTTCAGTTACTTCTGAAAGTGGAGGTTTCATTCATTCTACACCAATTGTTGCCAAAACTTTCAAAAGGAGAAACACTATAGCAAGAAATGATACTTCAACATGAGACCTTTTATTCAATGTTTTGGATTATTTTTGGTGCGTCGTAATATATTGTTCAGTTTGACTGTTGAATTTGTTTTTGATTTCTTTTTCACAGAAACTAGAATAAACCAATTTTTGAAGCTAGCGTTTTTTAAAATCATAAAGGTTTTGCTCTCTAGACTATCTATTGATGAGTTTGACGAAAGTGGTAATGATTTGCATAACGATTCACATTTAAATTGATTTTCTGCTGTAATTGACTGCTTGTGTCCTTGTGGATAAAATTTGTGGCATTTTATTGTGATTTCTTTCAGTGCCAAATGAGCAACATAGAAAGACAATTATGCAGACAAACGGCTTAGTGTGTAGAGATTACCTCCGAAATGTATGTCAGAGGACGAACGGAGACTGCAGATTTGAACATCCTCCAAGAATTGTCAGCAATGCAGTTCAATCCAGAGATCCATCACAAAGTAATCAGAGCATGAACCCGAACAGAAATCCGGACATGAATTTTCAACAGGACAAGGTATCAGTGTGCCGCGATTTCGCAAGAGGATCTTGCCCTCGCACTCACTGTAGATTCCTCCATTTAACACCCAGCGAAGTTAGAGATTATGCAACTAACGGAAATTTGCCAGAGAGAATTTTGGTTGCGCGGTCAAATGGCCTGAAAATGCAATCAGCCGATGTGGAGGCATTGAATGGGGCTATACCTCTGTGTAGAGATTACCTAAAGGGAATTTGCCTGCGTCGGGAAACATGCAGATACCTGCATTTGAACAATATCTCAGCACCCTTATCACCTTCGCCACGTTCGAGCTCGAATCATTCACTCCACAGTTCCTCGAATGCGAGGTTTGAGCAAGATTTGGACGAATCTCCGCCGCTAATCAAGAGAATGAAAGCCACTTCTAGTGGAGTGTTTGAAATTCAGTCTCCAGATGAACCTTTGCAGCCACATCATACACCAAATGAAACATTTCACAGCGTTCCGAGCGGGCGAGTGTCTGCGAATCGTCATAACGCACCTAATAATTCA
This sequence comes from Convolutriloba macropyga, assembly GCF_964194025.1. Classification (NCBI taxonomy): domain Eukaryota; kingdom Metazoa; phylum Xenacoelomorpha; order Acoela; family Convolutidae; genus Convolutriloba; species Convolutriloba macropyga. The sequence continues at coordinate 42,421,711 of NC_134468.1, read as the reverse complement.
AGTGGAGGGCACATGGTTGGCTCGCGAAGAAGGCGATCCTCAGTATCAGGACTCTCGCCAGCAGGAGACCACTATGACCCATTCTCAAACTCACCTCCTTTTCCCTCCCCAAGTGGAAGTACAACTAGTGGTGGAAGCTCCGCCGGAGGACACAGCCGATCGTTGAGTAACCGACGTAGAATCACTAATAGCAACAGTAACAGACCATGCAGCACATGTCTTGGTTGTAATAATTTGCAAGTGGAGAACAGATCTCTCAGGTAATTCCTTGCTATTTTTTTTTAAATTTTGCTCTCAAACGACGTCGCAGAAATTATATTAGCCCTGTCGGTCTTATTTTTCGTGCAAACAATTCGTCTGCTCGATTTTTCCTTTAAGCGACAAATTTTGTAACCTGTCTAGAGAAAGGGGACAAATTGTTCAAGCCAGAAAGCAGGCACGAGGTATGCGACTTACCGAAGCTGCTGAACTTCTTAGTGTAAAGGGTAATTCTTTTTGGAGTGTTAGACCCCTTTCCTCCCCCCCCCCCATTCTCCACCACTCCACCCACCCCTGAATAATTTGGCGGTGCAAGCGTGAAGTAATAATATAAAAGGCTTCCCACTTATGCCCGTCCCCCGCACACTTTTTATGCCCTCCCACCTCACACTCAGGCTACTCTGACTAAGTCTAAGGCAGATGCAACAACCAAAGCCAGACCCACGCCAGTTGCTCAGTAGTAATTTTTCCGACGTTAGTTGGTTGTGTTTTAAACTATGTTTTCATAACGAAGTTGCTGTTTTCTGTTTTTAGCTTGATCAATTTGTATTATTTCTATATATGGTTAGTGCTTCTCGACTCGACGTTTCGCGTTAAAATGGAATGAAACTAGGCCGATCAACGAATGAAACCATTAATAAGTAGTGTCGATAGCAGTAGTCTAATGTGCTTAATTTACAAGTGTGCTGGTTTTCTTGTTTTCTGCTTGCCTTAGAATAACTGTCCTTTGAACGAAATTTAATCAATAAGGGAGGTTACTTCTGATGTTCAATGGCAATACCTATTATTATACAGTTGACTTAATAGTCAGTATTATGGACTGTTAAGTTAACGGAGAGCGGTGTTATTGTAGCGTCGACGTAAGTGTTAGTAATATGGCAAGTTTTGCTCTTATTACTGCAGCATTAAGACGCAAAAATCATTGAACTTTGTAAATTAAGTAAAGATAGAATCTACAGGACCCTTTCCTTATTAATGGCTCTCGAACGAAGTTTGAAGCAAGTTTATGCAAAATTTTTGCTTCATGAGTGACTTCACTTCGTGAGTGACATTTTTTGGTGTTGTAAGTTGCTCTCTTTCTAAAATCAAGTTCTTCGCTAAAATGGATTGTAAGCGAACGGAAATCAAAGTGTTTGTAGCTGAGTGCTTAAGATGTCAGGCCTCTAACCTGGAGGTCTGGGTACGAACCGTCTGGGTACGAACAGGAAAGATTTTTGCACTCATAAAACTTCAATTTAAATTGCCCCGTCTGTCGTTCGAGAGCAATTCAGTCGGTTTATGTTTTTTAATAGCCGCCCTCATCTTCTCAGCCGGCTATTATAGCGCTCCTATTTTTTTTTACTTCGTCGAACTTTTTCGCTTTACCTTTTTGCCGCTTTTTCAACATTTTGCGTGAAATCTTTTTGACTTCTCTAGGCTAGTTTCTCTCTTCTCTCATTCTGTTAAAAGTGAATTTGAACATCAGTTGCTCAGCAAAGCAATTCAAAATGAACAGAGTCAGTATAAAAAATTGAAGTCAGAAATAGAAACGGGATAAACCCATAAAGCCCAATTTTAGATGCCCGCTATTTGAACGTCGTTCCTATAAATCTTAGTTTATAGTATCTCTTATCCTTATTGGTATTTATATTAGCCCCTGTATCCTCTCTCTAAGAAACAGAAGTATGTTCAACTACGAAATGCCATCAAAATAAATGGGACTTTGTACAAAAATCTTTTTTTTCAATATCTTCTATTCGTTCAATCCCAATCATGCTTATTGGAATCAACGACGGCTATTTTCCGGCAATCTGCCGGGTATATTTAGAGTTTATTTGGCGTTAGTCGGTTACTTTAGCACATGTTTCTTGATTTTTAATTTATTATTTCTGCTTTTTTTCCAATAATCTATTCATTTTTAGATCTTTAAACCGTCAACAAGCAGCTCATGGCAACGTCTCATTCATAATTCATATACTGAATGCCTTTTTCTACCGCGAGGTAATTTTTGTTTTATAAAATAGTGCAGATTTTGCTTTTTTCCCCATTTTTCTCAATTTTTGCATTTCGGTTTAATTTTCGTTTTTTTTTGAAACATCAGGGATTTTAATTTCGTTTTCTTAATAGTTCAATTATTTTTTTGGCATTAAGTTTAATAATTTAAAATTTCAAATGCAGTTTTAGAATTAGTCTTTGAATTTTATTTCTACTTTGTTATCGGTACAGGAGGAAGGCTATGGGTTTATTCTAAGTCTAGATTGCTAAATTTTGAAATGTTTTTGTACTCTTCAAGAATCAAGAAGTAGTCTTTTTGTTTCCGTGTTTTCTATATATGTCTATATTCTGTAAATTCTAGCATCTATCTTTCTGGCATTTCCCTAGCACCAATATATTTTTTTTCGTTTTGCTTTTTTTCAGTTGTTAATAATTTCAACGATATTAGCTTTTTCTTACCATTTTATCAATTCTTTGGTTTGCAATCGATTTCATTGAACAGAATGCAGCCTTGAGAATTTGCTGTAAATCCTTTTGCAAAACTTGAGAATTTGCTGGAAACCTTTCACTAATTACTACTTTCTGCGATTTTTTGGAGGCTTCGGTATTGTTTTTGAACTTTTTGGCCTCTGAATCTTTTGCTTTTGTTTTTTATGATCAATTTAATTTTGAAATAGTTTGAATTCATTTTGTCTATTTTTTCTCTAACAATGAAGAACACTAGACTATCTTTTTTTTGTTATAATTGCAGTGATTTGAGAAATAAATGTAGTGTCTTTTTGGGTCTTTGTTTTTAGTATTCTTTTTTTGAAACATTTAGTTTAGTTTATCTGCCTTAATGTTTTGAAAATGTGCTTTTGAGTATTACAGTTGATTTCGGAGTTCTATTTGTTCAAGACCGGCATCATGAGTTGTTTCCTGCCAAGTTATAGCGCTGTCAGTTGTTAGAGCTTATCAGTATTTTGACCATCCTAAGAATATTGGACTTTTTTTAACGTTACCAAATATTTTTTAATGTAATGAAATTTTGCTGCATTTCTTTCTCGTGGTGACTTTTTTTGAATCAAACCAGACGAGGTAAAGAGTTGATAGTTAACTATAAAAGGTTATGGTATCATCTGCAATTACGGTTTTTCGTGAAGCTTTGACTATTCAAGTTGCTTCCGGAATTCTTCCTGCTATGTTTTTTTAGTCATTTTTTGTGTCAATCATTTGATCACGGCCTAGAATTCAATGAGCGACCTCTTTGCTTTCGGTGACTGTTAGTATTCAGTAGCTGAATTTTTGAGCGTGACTTCAGTTGTTAATGCAGTCTGTATTGGTTTGTACTTGGATTGTGTGATAGATTTTTTGAGCATACATGACTTACCTCACTCTATTAAATGACTCTTGCACTCTATTAAATCTAAATTGAGAATGTAAACTCAGTTCACCCCAACTATATGATCATATATCTTTGAAAGGCATTGTTAGGTTTTGAAATTTGACTCGGAAATAGGGATAGAATTTGATATCAGAGCCTCTTTTTTAAAAATTTTGTTCTGGTCTGTGTTATCGGCGGTCTTCGTCTTTTTGATTTAGGAATTTTTGATTTTATTAGGAGATCTCAACCGTCTATCTGGCGGCTATTGCCCGGCAATTTATTGGCTATATATATGAACATGAAATTAATGGGAAATTTAGTGAATCCGAGTTATGTGGACGAATACTGACACTGTTTTAGATTAAAAGTGATTGAACTTGAGAAGCAAGTCAACAATCTGTCAACTACAAACGATGTCTTGCTCACACAAAACGCTAAACTGCGGACAAACAAAGTTGTCCCATTTCAAAATACTGCAAACCCACAACAACAACAGAATCAACAGCAGCAACAACAGCCTGTGAACCCTCCTATTCAACCCGTGCAGCAACCCACTCCTGTATCTATTCACTGTGGGTACCCGTCTGTGGCAGTAACGAACAGTAACAGCATAAATAATAATAACTTGTCCATCCCCAATTTTGGAATGAACTATGGATCACAATCTAATGAGGCCCCGCCACCCCCTCCACCTGTCATTGTGCAAAACAATATGGGCGGATACAACACTAATATCAACAGCACTTTCAATGCTAACGGAGAGCATCATACTAATAATTCAACGCCCCTGCCAGCTCAGAATCATATTCAAACTCGCAATGTGTTGCAGCCTCAACAACACTTGCAAACTGCAATCCAGGTACCTAACGGAGCAGCGGTTGGAGCAGTACATCTAACTACCCACCCGAGGAACCCAAATGCCACTACAGTTGCCAATGTGAATGCTGCAGTTCCCTATTTCATAACACAATTGACTCCTAATTTCACGCCCCTTAATGGCACTCACGCAGCGGCTGCTAGTTTGAACCCGAGTGCTGTACAGTCTGCAGCTCAAGCAGTAGCTGCAGCACCCTCTGGAAGTATCAGAGCTGCTATTTTACCCCACCCAGCTAACCAGGTCAGATTTCGTAATGAAAGTTCTTTCGATTTTGCTCTCAACAAAGTTTGTTCCTGTTATACTTTTTAAGACCCGATGACGAATAATGAAGGATTGCCTTTTTCCACTCCCCTTTGTAAGTGGGGAGTTTCTTCATTTTTTATTTGGTATTTTTTCCTTTCCAAGTGCAGGATTAGATTTTTAGGCCATAGATAAATTTGTATCCATTAGGTACAATAATTTTTGATTAATAGCCGCACAGCGATAGCTGGGGCTATTATTGGCCTTCTCTTGGTTTTTTACAATTCAAAGAATTTGAATTGTATTGGGGCGCTGTCTTTTTTACAATTCAAAGAATTTGAATTGTATTGGGGCGCTGTCTTTTTTTTTAAGATCTGTTCATACATTTTCATGATTTTTGAAGTCAAATTGGAGTAGTGATTTTGGTCACGCCGAAACAGGAAATGGAGCGAAAAAGCGAGTGGTTTTGCGGCGTGAATTTTTTTCGCTCTAATTTGAAAGTAGAGTGAGAAAACGGTGTTAGAACAAAAATTCGGTTTCTCGGTAGCAGTTTTTTGTTCACATGCGGCAATTTCACTCTGATTTTTACTGTTTTTCGATTTTTTTGGTTCGGATTTTTTTCTAACTGGTTTTCTCAATCCATTCACAGCTCATTCTAGGCCTAGTTTTTTGTTTGAATTAAATTTTCATTTCTCGCTAGTGGTTTTTTTGTTCACATGCGGCATTTTGACATTAATTTTCTGTTTATTTCTTAATTTTTTGTTCTGATTTTTTTAAAAATGGTTTTCTCAATTCACTCATAGTCCATTCTAGGTCTAGTTTTTCTGTTTAGTCAATGAAAATTCTTTGAATTGTACGTCAGGACTTGTCCTGCTATGTTTTTTTATTTCGTCGTCATGATTTTTGTTACGACCATATGACGTCACAGCCACTTTTTGTTCATGCAATTTCAACTGAATTGCATGTGTGACGTCATTTTTCGCTCTTAGTGGAGCGAGTTTATTTGTTCATGCGCGTGATTAAATTTTTGGTCATACTTGACTTACCTCACTCTCAAAAATGACTTCCTCACTTTGAAATTGCCTTTTATTTACTTTAATTCAAAGAGATAAGGTCAAATGGGTGTGTGTCACTCTAAATGAAGGTTATTTGAGATCACCTAATAGAGGCAGCAATAACTTATACAGATTTTTAATCAAAATATAACAGATCAGCCTTCAATGAAAAGACGAATTTTTTGGTATGTCTTTTACTGTTTTTTTAGACTGCCGATCTACGAATCTATTGCGGCTATTTTCTGGCAATCTGCCAGCTATGTTATAATTTTCTACAAGTTTAAACTGAAAAATTGTGCTCAAAAATCCACTTGAAGTTGTAAAGTAGTCAATTGTCCTTACCAAATCCGTTTACATGCTTATGGTGATCGTCTTTAGTGCTTAAAAATTGGTTGTCGCCTGATTTATTTGCACAAAACTTTCTCCAAAGCAATTATTGGAGGAGCATCCTAACACGTGGCGAGAAGCTGAATATTGTGCAAATTTGCGCTACCTAATTTTAATTTTTCCATCTTTAACTTCTGCCTCTAAGAAGCTTAAGAAGTTGAAGAATTTTAGAGGGATTTGCTCCTATTTGTTTAATGATCGGCCATTTTTCAATAGAAATGGTATCAAGTCCATGGTAATCTCTCTTCAGCTGAATGAGTGTTTCGATATTTGAAATTAAATAGGCATAGTGAAATCAGTTTCCAAGTGGGCAAGTTTTCTGCGATTTACAAATTTTTGGCTGTCTATTGGGAAAATGTTATGAAAGAACCGTGCATTGGAAAATCGGCTCATTAGGTTTTCCCATTCTACAGGGGGCTTTTGTGCCAATTTTGCTTGAACCACTTTTTGTTAAAGTAGTTTTACTTCTTTTTATCCCAATTTATTTAACCCCCTGTAATTTAACACCCTATATATTCTACTCTCTAGTAATTTAACACCACAATTTATCCAACCTGGAATCGGTTCAACACCGAAATCTTTCATGTATTTCGGCGCCCAAATGAAAAATTAGTAAAGGTAAAATTCAAAGCAATTAAATAACACAAAACTACTGACCTTCACGAGTGGGGCATTATACAGCTTGCGTTTGTTTAAAATAATAATGACGAGACAACTATTTAACTATTTTTATTAGCTCAACGCCGTTGATCGAAAAAGAGCATTTGACAAGTCCGTGATCTCTTTTTGGTGCACTTTTATCGGAATCGAAATTAAAAAGCTTCTTAGTCTGGAAGTCACAGAACAAGATTGCAAGTGAAACGATCTAATCTATTTACAAAACGGAGGACCTAAATTAACAGAATTCAATTCATTTACACAACTATCACCAGCTTTCACTAGCCCTAAAGAATTGAATGCCAGTTTGGTCTTTGGAATCCTCCATCAAGCTCTGAACCATGCCCTTTAAGATGTGATACTTTTTCTTTGAGTATTTTTGTCCAACCTTCAAGAGGCGTTCAAGAAGTTCAATTTTTACCTCGGGAGCTGGGCTAACAGTGCATTTGGCTTCCAAGAGGGGACTAAGAACTAATGCTTTGAGTTGATACCTAGTAGCTGTTATCACTTTAATTTTATTTCTTCGTGAAAAATTAGGAGCTTTTGTACTGTACTCCTTTAAAATGATTTTTGTCAATTTTTTGGTCACTCCTGCTAATGCCAGCTCCCGTGTTTTTTCTAAGGAAATAAAAATTAATCTGGCTGGCTGTTGTATAATTTAGTTCTTTTTTATGACTTCGATACAAAGAGTTTTCATAAAATTTTGTTTTGTCTTTTTTTCTCTCAGCTCTTGTTAAATTGTCGCAATATCCATTGGCGTTGCAAAGACGCTCAATTAAGAATGTATGAAACTATCAGCAAATAGGTTAAGGTTTTAGTGGCTTCAACACTTGCTGGCACCTTTCTTTTGTATTGTTGGTTTTTGCCTGTATTTGTTGTCCTTTTTTAGTCGTAAGACTAATTTTATCAATGACTTTTCACATTGGCTTCCTGGCTTTTAGACTAGTATTACTGAACCTCTCTAATGCCTTACAACAAAAATTAGTAGTGTCAATTCCTTTGATACTACTAGTTCTAAAAAATTTTTTGGTTGTATATTTTTTCACATTTGTTAATCTTTTTAAGATCACATTATTACAATATTCTCAGATCCAATTGTTGTTAAGAGGCTGAATTGAACATATACAGCGGTTGTCACAGAATAGTTTTTTCGAAATGGCTCCGATAATTTTCTCTCGCATTGGTTATTGATTATCTGGTTTTTGCCTGTGTTTGCTGTTCTTTTAGTAGTCGTAAGAATTATTTTGATTAATGACAGGTCTCAATGACTTAGTATTAGGATGTAAATAAAATTTTCAAATGCCATCAATTCATAGCTAATGATTCTAATGATCTCGAATTTATTTGTTTTCAAATAATTTTCCGTTTTTGTCAATTTTATTTTAGTTTCATCAATATGAGGTTCAATATTTTTTCCTGTAAAGCAACGTTTAAGCTCTATTGGTTTTGTGAAATAACCGATGTTTTATGACTGAGACTATGGGTTTTCTTAAAAAATTCCGAGTGGGTAATATTTGTTTTTGTTGTCTTTTAATTTATTCCCGTTAATAACAGGTCCCATTGACTTTCAAATGAAGGATTCAAGGGAACATATACAACGTATATCAACTAAAATAGTATAGGAAATAGCTTAAATAATATATAGTTTTCAATTAATAGCCAATGATTTCAATGGCTTCATTACTTCGTGTTGTCGTAAATTGCTTGTAATTACTTGAGTATATCTGTATCTTCTGTTTTTTTGTAGTACTGTCCTATGACTTCGTCTTACCAAGGACAGGTCACATTGTTTTTTATTTATGATTTATAAATAGAATTGTATATTTAAGATCTAGTGTTTTTTTAATTTTTGAATTTGCGTTATCAAAAAAAAATCAATTGTTTTTTTCTCGTTCCCTTGGTCTACTTGTTACCTAGTCCCATTACGAATAACTCCCACCTGCTTTGTAGTTAAGGAAAGTAAACTTGTTTAGTTTAGGTTTTATCTGATGATATTTTGACTTTGTATTTTTGGCGTAAATATTGGTTTGGTTTCTTTAGCTGTTTGTATTGTGTAGTCATTAATGGCAGGTCGCATGGGCGATCTAATGCGTCATGGAATTATCCAATTCATCTGAGTTTGTGTTTGTAACTATATATCTGTGCGGTATTGCCAACGCAGATTACCGAGCTTCCTGGTTGAAATTCAGATATTTACGAAGCTAAAAAGTCACTTTTAGAGGTGTCTGTCTAATATCCTATCGATGAGAGAGCATATTTTGTCAGAAATCTTTGCGTATTGGTATTCTTACGTTTTATTTTTTTAAACCGCCATCTTAAGAAATTTTGAAAAGTGAGATTTTGCTAGTGCAAAAAGTTGTCTTTGTTTCTGGCCCTACTTAGGTCGCCTGATTGGGCAAGAAATTTAGAGAAAAGCACGGTAAAGTTCCATTGACTGTTTTGTTCCACGTGACTTATGAGATAACTAATTGATTAAGTTCAACGGACTTCTAGTTTTTATGCTCTACCCTAATTATCCGGCCTTCGAGAATGATCTCTACCCTAATTATCTGAATATAGTTTTTGTTTTAGCATGATTGAAGAAATACTTTAAGGTTTGAAGAGTGAGCGGGCATTTCAAAGAAATTGACAAATATTTCAGCCTAAAGATGTGCTTCGTGTCAACTGAGGCAATTGGTATTTTTTCGGAAATGTAAATTAATGATGTACTTAATGATTACTATTCCAGCAGATATATGAGGCCAACATGAACTATTTCTTTGTGTTTATAATTATCTTAGGATATTTTATTAAATGACTATATTGTCCGCTACAATTCTTGAGTTTGGTGTACAAAGTTTTCGCATTGATTGTTTGCGTTGGTCTGGTTAAATAAATGAATGGTGATCATCTGAGTTGCTATTATCAGAGAAAGCTGGCCGTATCCCAGTTCGGTGCAATAGTATAGTCCTCATATGAGTAGCTGTAGCAAATATGGTAGACTGCTCCTTGTCCCTTCTCCTTGTCCAAGTATGTATCCAAAGGTCGCATAAGGGCACCACCATGCAAGTTCTCCTCGTAATCTTTCATCCCAGTCGTGAATGCTCCCAAACTGACATCGTGCTGCAGCTGATCCTTCTCTCGTACCTCAATGGTGACGTCATGTATGTCCAGTGGAACTCGGACGTAGTAGCCAAACTTGGTCTGGAACATGCATTTGTCGCCATCGTCAAATTTAATCACGGAACCGTCAGTCGGAATGAGAGCCACCGCATCGTTTACTTGTTGACCTATGTTGGCCTGTTGTATGTAGACATCATCGGCTCCCTCTACTGCGTTTGCTATCCACTCGGCTAGCTCAGTCACGGCTCCAATACATCGACTCGCGATGTCGAGTGCCGCACTTATTTCTTTTGCTTGGGGTATCTTGGTGAAGCCGATCACCTTGGAAGTGTGGGATAGTACCGTGCCAACACAACTCGAAATTTGATCAGCTAGGTCCTTGTTGCAATTACAAGATGATTTTTGGCATCCAAGTCCAAGGATCCGAAGAGATGGGACTTTGTGAGACACAATACGCCAAGTGAGGCGGTACTCAGCCGATTTGTAGTCATTGAACAAATTGGTGTAAATTCCTGGCCCGTCTACGGGTATTTCGGCTGTTTTTATGTACAGTGTACCCAAAATCTCGTCGTGGTCTTCATTGTTCTTGTTGTCCTGCTCGCGAAGCTGAAGTTTTACTTCTTGCCCGTATGTTAGTGCGAGATCGAGGTTACAGTATCGTAAACTGGCGTCCTCGTTGTCCATCCTGAAGCAGATCCCGTCGTAGGCTGCCTCAGGGTACGTCTGCTTGTATGAGCCATCCACCCAGATTTTGAAGTAGACTTCGTCATGCCCTGTCTCTCCGGTACTGGTGTCGCACTGCAGCTTAATCAGCATTATTGTCATGTTGCGAGACATTATGCGAGTTGTGATAATTAAATTTATATCTTAAAAATTTTCTGGTTGCCTAGTTGGGCGAGATTGAAGTTCCGAATGTGAAATCGGCTTCGATTGATTACTAATAAAATTTTTGTATTGACAGGTTATATTTATATGGGCTTATTGCGTTCGTTATCTGTTAATGAAAGCTGTATCAAAGATTTGAGATAGCTTTGAACGAATAGGTCCATTCTTCTATAAGTCTTCTTCAATTAAGAGACCTCCCTTGTCTTAATTGTAAGAAACAAGTCTAACAACAGAAGCATAAAGTAATGTTCCAACCATAAAAGGTTGAAATATTTACACTATGACTTTGAGGAGCTTACTGATATTGAAACTTTCTTGAAGATCAAGGATTCACTATCAAAAGGTACCAGCTCTTTGAAAAATTTGAGCTGAAAGCTTTCGGAACATTGACCCTTTGCGCGACAGGCCAGTAACCAGTAAAAATTGAGCTCCCCTAAATGTTTTACAGAGTTTCCAAATTGTTTTAATGAGGGAGCGAATACAGGTGATAGTTAAGACCAAATGAAGACAATTTTATAATTGTTGTTCAATGTGAATGGTTATTTAGGTAGTAGCAGCGGCTCAACCTGTTGCAATTGCGGGTTCTGGACACTATACGCCCACGTTTTTGTTACCCCATGTTCCCACGACTACAGTGAACCCAGTTTCAGCCAACAGCGCCAACCCCCAGCAACTAACAGTCACTACTCTCTCCTTGACACCTCTGGCTGCTGCCGCTGGATACACAGGTCAACTGTACAATCTAAGACCTGCTTCTGGAACGACCTACCATTTGACCCCGGCATCGGCACAAACTGTGTGTATCAACGCGCTTCAAGCGGCGCCCAATATGTCGCCAGTGGTGGTAGCACACACGCCCTCGACTCTTGCGGCTGCTGCTGCGCAATCTGTAGGATCTGGTGCCACTGCAGTTTTTCAAACTGTCCAAGCTATTCAAGCATCTTCAAGAATTTCGTCTCCCCATAATTGAAGTGGGCATTATCGCGAGAGTATCAACATAGTTAGCAGTAGTTGAAAATGGCGACTAATCAGTTTGCAATAAATCATATGTTTCGATTTAAGTTTAAAATTATTGAAATGCTGAGGATTTCACATGGCTTTTGCTGACCTACGTCTTGTATTACCTTGACAATTGAATTTGATTAATACAAATGTGTTAATTTCTCCCCTGTGTTCATTTTTCAGATTTCCTTCAATTTTAAAAGCTTTCATTCAAGATTGGGTGTGGATTTTTATTTAATCTTGTAAATTAAATATTTTTGGTAAAGTTTGCGTTTTCTATAGTTTTCTTTGGTGAAATTAATGCGATCATGGAGTGCTACCGCTTTATGCGTACATAATTGAAGCTTGTTAGGGCAGCTAATAAAAACCCGTAATTTATATAATTTCCAAATCAAAATACAAAATCTCATCAATTAGAAAAAGCTTCTCTTCTTCGCTCTTATTTTATTTGTTTTTTGAGACTGCTGGTCCAAGAAGCTATCGCAGCTAGTTTTTGGCAATCTGCCAGCTATGTTCGGACTGCTCCTTTTCCCACCCCTCTCTACTTCTTTACCCTGCTACTGCGCATTGAGGCTGCCCTCTAGGTTTAAGCTAGGTACAACCAAAGACTGCCCCATGCTCACGGTTTGAGAGCGCCTTGTTGGTAATGTATATTTTAAAGAATGCGATTGAGATGGTTAATTGCTCTCAAACGAAGTTTGTAGGAATTATATTAGTCCTGCGGTCGTTTTAAAGATTTTTCGCTTGACTGATTTTCCGTCTGACCCATTTGACTTTTCGCCCTCAAAAACGGGATAAACAGGTAGCGCCCAGCGGGCATTAAGTGCTCTTAGAGCCCTAAACCTTACTATTCCCTAAGAATGCGATTCACCAAAACTGTTTTGAGGAGATAATTTCAAGTGTGAAGGGCGGTTCTTAATCTTAAAAGTTTGATCCCCTCTGTCAGCCCCCCATTACCCCCCCTCAACATCAACACTCCCACAGTCCACCCTCTTCCACTTGTCGATCTGAACCCCCTCCTCATCTAGCATTCGCAACCCTACCCCCATCGCTTGTCCCCCCCCCACCCCACCCCAACACTTGGACCCCCACAAACAGTTCGCCCCCTAATGCTAGCATCCCTAAGGCCAAGCGATCAGCGATTCGCCCGACGTTAGTCGGTTATGTTTGATCATTTTTGGCCTGGTATTACATTTTTGATTTCGGTTTTCTTTGTTGTGACCTTTATTTAATACCGTTCTTTGATTTTCAGCTGTTACGTCTATTTTATGGAAAATCTATAGCATCTGTTTTCTAAATAGTTGTTTTGAGCTAAATGGTTGTCTTAAAACGCTAAGCACAGTGTAGAGGAGGATGTTAAATTGTTTTTATTTTTTGTAATTGCTATTCTCCCTGTTGACCATTTTTCTTTTTGCTTCACTTCTTTTTGCTATTTTTGTTCTAATATCCTTTCATCTGGAATCACTCACTTTTGATAGTATTTTGCAGTTCCTGAAAAAAGTGTTGGGGGTGAAGTTGCTTTATAACTCAGTGTTCTTTTTGCGTTTTTTTAAATGAGTTTCACCTTTTTAAATTCACTTGTCTTTTTTCAATATAGACCTGACTTCACTCTGGAACTGTTTTCCGTGCTCAAGTTCTAAGGATCTGGTCAGAAATTGCATCTGCTCCGGAAGTACTTATTTGCACTGCTTTTTTTCATATTTTACCGGAAAATAATCAGATCTTTGGTGCTAAAAACAATAAACGATCACAACGCTTGTTTAGGGTAATAAAATTTTCGTAATGTTTTTTGCTGCCAGGAACACGCCGATCACATTGTTTTTGTATTTGTTTGCTCTGCAAGGCTTTGAAAGTTAAAGTTCTTCTCTGCATCGACAATAAAGTGCTGTATTCATACAGCTAAGAAATTCTCAAATTATACAATGTGAAGTATTTTTAAAAATTGTTATTCGAGCAAATTGTGAAATTGTCACGCATTTTCAGCACAACGCTCTTGTTTCGTCCAGGATGTTTACAGGTTTAGGCCTTATTTTAATGTTAAATTTAGGTTTAAATTGAGAAAATTTTGGAAATTATTAGAAGTCTTTAAGAATTATTTTTAGAAGTTCATTTGTAGCCATAGAAAACTTTGGGAACTACAGCCGTAGAGATCTTTTTGGTAAACTCTAAGATGTAATTTGAAGTGAAAGATAGCCATTAAAAATATCCTGGTATAAAATAGTTTAAACACTGTCCTGCCAAATCAGAGCACCAATACAACTGATTCAACTAAGGAGTTTTGAACTGCTCAAATAAATTATCTCTATCTGCGTCTTGAAACCCCCTATTCAAACGTAAATAAGATTTTTTGTTCTACAGTTTGAATGCAGCTCGGGGCGCAATCTTCGTCAGTTTTAAGCTTTAAGTGGCCTACTCAACTGTGAAGTATGCTATAACTGAGCTTCATGGCCCTCAATTAAGCAACACATGAATGCTTTTAAAACAAGACACAGAATGGGCGGAATTCTAATATTCGGTTTATTTCTTCGAATGCGGCGCAATAGCTTTGGTTGGTTGGGGTACTTGTTAAAAAGCAACGAGGCTGATTCTTGCAGTCGTGCGATTGCACCACACTGGCTAAGTCTACTTTCTTTTAAGATGACCTTTTTCATATACTCTGCCCTGAGAAGCGCCACCGGCTGCACGCGGATGACAATGGAAGAGATCTTCACGAGACGAAGATTCTACCCGTGCGAGACCACTGCCAGCTTCTATCAGCACAACATCTCTTGGCTTCACAGTCGACACACCATCCAAACCATGGAATCAAGGACCCAGTCAGCGAAAGAGACATGCGGAAGAACCTGAAAGAAGAATTCGGTAGCGATGTCGAAAGTGCCGCGGAAAGAAGCCACCCAAAATGGCTGAAGCGAGGCAACATCATACTTCACAGCAATTTCGTCAGGAAATCCATCTCAAAAATGCGCAACAACAAGGTTTTGAATGCCCCGCCACCACCCCCCCCATTTCTGAGTCTGAGAAGAAGCTTCCCAGGAGTACCAGAGTCAAGCTCGCCCAACTACGAAGTGGCTATAGCAAGTTACTGAATTCGTACATGTCAAGAATCGACCCCGAAGTGCGTGACGTCTGCCCAGATTGCCAAGAGAGCCAGCATGACACGAAGAATCTATTCGAGTGCAAGAAGAAACCCACCCACCTCGCGATCGACAGCTTATGGTTGACGCCTGTCGAGGCCGCGTCCTTTCTCGGGCTCTAAAGGCATGCCTACTGACGCCGAAGTCGACCCCGGACGGCTACAACAACAAAAACCTGTGACACGTTTCGTGATACCTCATCTGTTCATGTATTTTGTACCACTCCTTAAAAAACTTTCAAACGCTGACTCATTTTTTCGAAAGCAAAACTGGTCCACCCACTAAAACGATATTTATTTGGTCAATAAGTTATAAAACGATTCTTTTATAAGATCTTTTGGATCTTTTCCGTTTGTCCCCCCCAGTACGTTATGCACACTCCAGTTGCAGAGCACGTGTCATTAGATGTTAAATCATTGTTAAAGTATGGCACCTGCGTCTTTGGGGTGCAAATAAAATGCACCCATTACGCTAGGTGTGGCACAAGCGGAAACGACCCGATCTGTTTTTGAGAGATAAAATGGAAGTTGAGAGGAGCTCTTTTTGACTAAATTGTCTTCTTCCGCTCACATAATTTGTCGCGTTTTGCTCATATCTGAAGTTCGGGTAGCCGTTGATTAGTGTATAGGAATCTAAACGACGGCTGGGAAATAACCCCTATCTTTTCCACATTCTCGCATTTAACCGCTAAATTGTTAGCAACGAAGCTTTTAATAAATTAATTATTTTAGTTATCGTAATCACAGTTGAGCATTTCTAGGCCACAGCGGCCTGTTCTCAGCCACCCTTTTTCTTATGCCTCACATTTAGACTTTTCCTTTGCGTGCAACGTTACTCTTGTTTGATGACTATGGCAACTTTTTTGGTTCTGAAACTTGCACGTGGTACCATCTTTACAGCGAAAATTGGTCAAGCTCTGGGCAGCCTGTAAGTATATGTTGTTGTTGAAGCTGTTGCACAGAGCTGCAATTCGCAGATAATTTTGGCGGGATATTGCCGCTTCTTGCTGTTTTTAACTAGTACCTTAGTTGCATTTGTCATAACAATAGATATATTAGTAGTGGTGTGACTGCCTATCCACAACTTGCTTGTGGTGCGGCGACCCTTCTGCATCTACGCCATGGTGAATGACATGCGGTCGCGGGGTTAGGGGGCCAGGAGGGGCATCGTCAACATCAGGGAAAGGGGACAAGGAAGGCGGATTATGCTGTGCAGTGTGGTCATGTTAGACTGATGGTATTAAGTGCAGCCAGTTAGCTACCTCTACTGGTCTTTTTCACAGGTCACTTAATTTCAGGTCCGTGGTTTTGCAGTTGAAAAAGTGGTTTACGTCATGTGGTGATACTTCACATTTGGGACAGTGGTTATCAACGTTGTTACAAATCATACTCAAGTAAGAGTTTAGCATGGGGCAGTATCCAGTTCTCAGTTGTGCTAATCGGATACGTGCAATTCGTGGCGGCGTTTGTTCTTCTGCTATCTTTAGTGGACGTGTGCCGAGTTGCTGTCTTTGTTGAATTGAGTATGGACCCTATGTCGGTGGATACTTTTGAGCGCATTTTTTTTATTTGCGACTTAATTGCTCTTTATTGTTTGTTTTGTTTCACGCGCTCCCTAGGTATCATTTAGTGTCGGTCTCAGGGGATGAAAACTGGTTGAGGAGGTTGTTCTATGATCAGCACGGTGGCCCTGATATCTGCCATCGAGCAATGTTTCTTGTGTTTGCAGGTGGTTCCAGTTTGTATTGCTGATTGTGGGAGCACCGTAGTTCAGGAGGCTCCGACCGTTAGCTGTGTACTTCACTGAGTCTCTTTTGTGCAGGCCCAGTCGCTACTGGCAAGCCTTTTTAGTATGTTATTTCGCTTTTGTAGTTTCTCTTTGGTGCTCCTTGTATGTTCTCCAAATTTCAGCATACCATAGAAGAAGACAACAATTACTTTGACTTTGGACTTTACTGGTATTGGTGAATTTTTGATAGTGAGGGTGGGTCAAACTTGGTCTCCTTGCTCCAGGTTGTGAACACAGTTGCACTTGAGTTCTCAGCTGATAGCTTAAGTTTTCTTGATACTCGCCAGTCGTGTAAAATATTTAGGTAGGGAGTTATGTCACGTATTTTCTCAACCTGTGGGTGACATGTTGTTAAAGTTATGTCATAAGCGTAAGACGTGATGTTTTTATCTTTCTGGGATAGAGGCAGCTTGCTCATTTAGATGTTGGAGAGCATTGGCGATAGTACGTCACCTTGGGGGACACCATGTTTGACTTTTCTCCATTTTGGTTTTTTTTTGTTATATTCTGCGTAAGAAAACCTGCCCTGTTAATATGAAGCGACCCTGTCAGCATATCGTTAGCTCAGAAGGCTTTGGTAGAAGGCTTTGGTCAACCTGTACCCATTTTTTACAACTTTGATCAAATTGTTTCATTTTGCAAATAGATTTTTTTAGCCTAAATGATCACGCCGTTCTGGAATTCCAAAAACTCAAGTAATGTAGAAAAGTGGAAAAAACTTTAGTTAAAAAGATCAGATACGCAAGACAAGAAGATTGAAAAACCCGGAACATTTGAATTTGATAGAATGAAACTGCGCTCATAGTACGAATGTGGTTATAACTTGCCCTGCTTTAGAAAGCTCATAGCAGCCTTGACAAGTTTATTTTCAAACAAAAATTAGAATACACTGTTTGATGCTGTTATTGCAGCTTTTTGCCATACAGAAACTTACCATTTTGTGCTGAAAAGCTGGTTCCCTACTGTTGTAGTTAAATTTAATATGAGTACTTCAATAAGTTTTGAGCAATTATTGCAAGATATGAAGTGTAGTTTGTTATTTTCTGTAAACCTATTCAATCATTTAGATCGAATTCGCTCATTTTTAGCAGAACGCTCTCGTTTCCTCCAGCTATGTTTTAGCACCAGTCTAATTGGGTGTCTATTGACAACTACTGTTTGCTGGTTAATTTTATGAAACTAAATTTAAACTGGAGATGACAGGATTTCTTGTGAACATTTGGGCTGCTCCATACTTCTTTGTTTCTGTTTTCTCTATAAAAAATTAGTTCAATCAGCATCCAAGCAGCATGTCTTGATCTATTTTTTAAATCATTTTTGTCGCCTAAAATCAATCAATTCCTCAAAATTGAGCAGTTTTGGGCACAACTTTTCACTATTCTGAAATGGTACAATTATTTACGCTCTTATAACACGTGCAATGGACAAGTTCTATTTGACTATCAAACAATGCGGCTGTGCTATTGCATTGGTTTGCTGTGTATATTTTGCTTCTTCAACGCGCATTTTCCAGATTTTGCATGTCATTGACAACAAAAATCCTTTTAGTAGGACCTCAAAATGCAGGCAAGACGGTGCTGGCAAAGTATATCTTCAGTCGTGAGAGTGAAGATCTGTCATTTTTGGAGAACACCATAGATGAGAAGGAGTTTGAAAGCTTCAAACTCGATTTGGGCTCAGAAGGCGACGTCTCTACGTACCCAGTCCGTATACACGAGCGAAATATCGGCGATTTTCAGGTAACTTTCAATTTCACTGCTAGAATTGACAGATGTAATCAGTTCATCAATTATTGAAATAGCTTCATCTATTCTTTTATTTACAAATACTCACTTCTGTAGAAATGTCTGGCAATTATTACGCGGTAAGAAATTTTGGTTCCTATTCAAAATTTATAAAGAACCTTTATTGTAAATTATCGATAATTGTGTTCGGTTACAGTGGAAAATAGTAACCATTTTCTGTTTTAGCTCACATCTGGAGCTGTGGTTACTGTAAATATCCAAATATGGGATGTGAGTGGTGATCTTGAGAGGATGCGAGACAAATTGGAAGTGGTCTGCAATGGAGCTCTGGGAGCTGTCTTCGTCTACAACCCTGGCCGACAGGGACATGGAGAACTATTAGATCTGGTTAGGGCGGGCGGTTCTATGTTATGCGTTCCTTGAAAAGGGCTTCAAACTTTAAAAAAGGTTTCTTGAGAAGAATGCTGTTTCAGTTCTGCTGCCGATTAGATTTTTAACTTGCCAATTCTGTGACAAGTTTTGTTGTGTAATCTTCCAATATATTAGAGTATTTCTATTGGGTAACTGTTTTAATAGGACTAGCTAAGTGGGTCCAAACGCTTATTAGGTTGTTCAAGTCGTCATCATCGTGAAATCATGCATCAGTAGTGTAATGTGTAATGACATAGCTTTGTGAAAAACGATGGTTCACCTGGTAAAGGAACCGGGTTTGAGACGTTGCTGAATGAGGACATTGGACATTTCAGAAATTTATGTTTTTATACGAAAGAGGTTTGTTAGAAGAGAGAAGTTTATATAATGGCGGTATAATCCCGGGACTTTGTTTTTAGTGGTTCCGAGAACTAGAAAATTTATTGCCCTCATCTGCAGAAAAGATTCTTTATCCTTATAAAATGCCAGACCAGAAGCAGAGCAACAGAGCAGTGCAGCCCAAACTGACCGGACGAATCAGAACTGTGGAAGACTGTAATGCATACGAGCGGGAGTCCATTTTAAGAATGCACACCGAGTTCACGCAGATGTTACGCAAGGTTGTGGACAGGCAGCACACGAGGAGAGAGAAACAGGAGAGATCACTCATGGGTGCCAATAATTATTAGTTTTAGTTTGTCAAGAGTGCAGTCGAGTGAAAATGGTCACAACCTTGTTGTATATATTGTTGATTGTTCATAAATGTATATATACATCCTGTATATCTAATTTGTATGTATGTGTTAATATTACAAATGAGTAATCGGTTTTCAGTTGTAGAGCGTGGGAGAAGATTGTGCTTTTGATAATATTTTGAAAAGGGACGTAATTTCCCCTTTTCAATGGAGAAAAGCAGAAAATCGCTAATTTCGCACCAAGAATATAAATTTTTTAAAAGGGGAAAAGTTGATGCTGGTGATAAGAACTTCATTTGGGTCCTCTCATCCAAAGAATAGGATCGGAGATGCGTAGTTACAATGTAGAATGTAATAAATGAAAACATAATTGTATGAAGTGTGCAGAGGTCATTGTAACTGCATTTTGCATGCTCATTTCAGTTTTTTGCTAAAGAAGCCTAGTTACTTATTGTGGATTCTTTCAGCTTTATTAGTACGTAAGTATTTTGATAATGTGGACATATTGATCAGATTTTTTTGTATGATTAAACCAGGCTAAAATGTTCATTATTGATTTTGACCCTGAAGAATTGCCAAACTATCTTATAGCCTCGGACTTATTGATAGCTAAAACATGCGATCAAACAGTTGAGATGTTTTTGAAAATGGTTTTTATATTTTTGCACCCAAATCAGCCTTGCTTGAAGAGCTAAAATGTCTTTCAAAACGATGTTTTTGAATGGGTCTAAACAGATTTTGGGCCTTAAAGCTACCTGCTTTTATGAAAATGACTTCCCGTAGCATATCTACAGAGACGATCAGGCCTGATTCAGAAAAAAAATCAAAGAAAGTCCCAGGCCTGATTCAGAGTCTGATCAGGTCAAGTACAGGTCTGCTAAGAGAACACCCCAGAGTCGATCTCTGAGGTTCCTATTGACAGTGAAAAATCCCAAGTCTTAGGCTTCTTCCAAGAAAAAACATAATCTTGGGTCAATATGTGAAATTCTTTAGGTCAATCTATAACCAAGTGCACCACTTATGATTACGAATGCTATCAAAACCAAGTTCTTGGTTTTTGGTCTGGTCACCTTTTCAATGCCTAAGATGTCCTTAAAATTCAGTAGAAGAAAATGATTTGGCTTAAAACTCAAGAATGCTAAACACAAAAAATACATATAAACATCCACAAGCAAACACAAAAAAGTATCAACAAGCACACACACTGAGAATCACTTCTTGAGTAGCTCGAAATGAAACGTATTTACAAAATAATGAAAAAACGGTTTGGAAGCTCCTAGGCGAGTTGGATCCAACATTCTTTTTTGATGTATCGCACACGTATAGGGAGACTTTGACTTGGGGTTGCGTTCGATTTCAACCACTACTTGACTAGCTTGAAAAAAATCAAAAAATTTGAAAAGACATCTGGCAAAATAACTTTGAAAACGTAGTTTTTTCTTGAGCTAGCTGGATCTAAAAGCATATCTGGGCACAAAGGCAGAAATATCAAATTTCCCTACGAGAGTAACTTGTTTTTTAGGCAATCAACAGGAAAAATCCTGTTTCCTTCACCTTCTATAGACACTGCTGATACTCCTGGCTTAGCTGTGTTTGATTTGATTAACTGCGTCACACGATATAAAATACGTGATTTTATGATACGGTATTCGAAGAAATCGCTAATTTCCGTACGAAAATCTAACTTTTCTCCTGGGCAGTCTTTACTAAAAATTGTCACATTTTTTTAACACTACGTACAATGAGGAATATGATATCGCCAATTTCTGTATGAAACGTTTGTGTTTTTTGGAATATTATTGCAAAAACAATTTAAATACACCGTGGATACTCCACACCGAACTTAGTTTGATTGAAACAAGTCCTTGACCCCATAAAACTGCCTATCCTGAAGAGATGATACGGGGAGAAATCGCAAATTTCTGAAGTTTTTTATGAAGGTAGATAAGCGACCGCAAAAATTCCCTCTTACACTGTACTTCTACAGTGAGATTTCCATGCCAGGATTGGTTCTATTTAGACTTTTCTTGGACGGATGCAAAAATACCTAATATATTTTTTGGAGAAATCCCTAATTTTGGTACGAAAACCTACTTTTTCTAGGCACGCAATACCAAAAAATCTGTTTTACATTTCAGTTACTCCAGGGATGCTCATTACCTTTTTAAATTTGAACAACTCTTTCACTAAATTCAACAAATCTTCACTTGAAATAGGCACGTAAAAACCGCACGAAAAATAAGGATCAACGAACTTTTTTAGGCGAGCTAAACTAAGATTTCGATTCTGACAGACTGCAACCAAAAATCAAAATTGTTGCTACAGAACTACAAGTTTTCTGAGGATAGCTAAGAAATAAGTTATGCACGACAAATGAGAAAATAGACACAAACCATAATATCGGTCGAAAAAGTTCTGAATATCATTTTCGAACGCTTTGAATCACAGTTAAGAATCAATCATCATATAACTTTTTTAATAGCTAACCAGACCGTTGAGGCCATGGAGCTGAAAGGGAAAGAAAAAAAAGAATTGCAAAGTAAATACATACAGCCAAGAGTAAGCAGCGCAAAAAGAAAAGCAGAAGAGCTGCGGCCATATAGCCACGAGACGCCATAAAAGTAATCGAGCAAGTACTCATGAGATGAGGCCATACAGCCCAAAAGAGTAAGCAGCGGAAAGTAATTGTTGTAACAACTGAGGCCATATAGGCACGAGTATCCTACATCGTAAATAAGCAAAATGGCCATTTTGCTAAGACGAGACTCCTGCTAAGAAAACAACAGACTCTGAGGCCATGGAGCCGAAAGATACATATAGAAAAATAGACCGATGCCATTGAACAACGAATATCTTAAGAGAAGGAAATAAAACGAGAGCTGCGACGTTAAAGCCAAGAACTCCGAAAAAAGTATAGTTGTCACACGATAATCACTGACATAGACACAAACAATATTATTTCAAAAATTTGAGATTCAGTTTCCAACGTGTGAGTCAAAGATCAAGAATCATTAACATCGTGAAACGTCATGTGGCACGAAGATTGTCTTCGCCCATACAGGCAACAAAGTAAACAGAAAATTAAAAGACCGAAGAACTCCGGCCATATGGTTGAGGACAAAGACAAACAAAATTCTCTGTTCAAACAATTTGTTCATCATCTTTTAACATGTTAATAAATGATTATGAAGCAATAACATCGTGAAGTGATTTGGAATAAAAAATATTTTGCATACAGCCAGGAGAAATCAAAAACGTGAAGTTATAGTTAGAACTGCAGCCATTTAGCCTCGAGTCTTCCACAATGAAAATATGAGACTTATAACACTGAGGCCATCTGAGAGAGTAAGCAGACAGAATTAAGAGACAGAACTGCTATATAGCCACGATTATCGTACAATATAAATAAAAAACTTCAGGCCAAGCAGTAAAGACAGCAGGCAACGAAAAAAGTACTAGATAGAAATGCCGCGATATAGCCACGAGTATTCTGCGAAGAATGTATAAGTCTAACACTCTGAGGCGATATTGCCAGGCGTGTGAGCGAAAATAACTCAACACCCGAGAACAGAGGCCGTAGCGCTATGAGTCTCTAAAGAGCTGGATAAAAAATAATGCGGCCAAAATTCAAGTGAACTAGTGGAGAAATAAGGGAAAAGAAAGAATTGCGACCTCAGAACAACGAGTCCTATTAAACCCGAGACAGAGAAATTAAGAGGAAACACTTTCACTAACAGACGATTTGCGGGAATGAAACTCATTGCTGAATACGCAAACAAAGGGCCAACTCTTCAACTCCATATCTGTGGAAAGTGAGCAAAGTTTTGCACCAAAAAGAAAAGCGACAATGCGAAAACATTAAACTTTGAAGTTTACAGAAAATAACTTGTCAGAATTGGTGCTCGCCTTAGATTAGTTTTTATGCATGATCGAAGGCTGTGTAGCGTTTTATTAAGAACAGTTTTTGGCCTTATCACCATCCCTCCTGAAAGTTATTTTAAAAGCTGATCGTTTACCAAAGTCTTCCTCGAACTTTTTCCGGTAAAGAACAAATGACTTTTAACAATACCGAGCTCCGCAATTATTTCATATTGTGCACACGCTTGTACAACTTTGTCGTCATACCTGGCTTTTTTCAGAGAGGAGTATGAATTAAATTTTTACGAAAAAAAACAGGTTCAACATAAAAAAGTTCGATTAAAATATTGATTTGCCTTGATTTGGTCTATCGGTTCGAGGCTTCAAATTTTTCGAGAATAACGAATTGTTGCTTGTAGACAGGCCAGTTTTGCCACCTTCGCATTCAAAATTTTTTTCCAAAAATTAAATTTTCGTTAAATAGGTTTTAATAAATCAGGAAAGGTGCAGAGCAACACAGTGCATGTAATCAGTTTTTTCAGATCAACCATGCGGTAAACCATAATAATAGATGAAAAGGCACGTTTTCCTTTGACACCAGCTTTATTTTTTACATCATTACCCGGCTTGGTTTTGACCACAACATTTGAATGTTGCATTGATAACGAGATCAGCTAAATAATAACCGCTTTCATGTTTTTTTTTCGTAATGCAAAGTGAGGAAACAAGCAAAAAGTTCGATCCAACAACAGTTTGCTTGAAATTTGGCAGAACATTGATGTGAATGTATATTGTCTAAAATAAGTTAGCAAAGCAAGCAGCTTTGAAGTACTCTAAAACAGAAAGCTGTAGAACTTTATTAGAGCTAGCTCGAAAAGTCATATTCACTGTTTGGCGCACAATCTGAATTGGTGCACAATCTTAGTGACCCGAGAAGCAAAAGTTGATTTGACCTTCCGGGTCACAGCACCGACAATCGACAAAGCCATTGAGCTGGAAATTTGTGAACGCATGTGATTTAGCTGGAACGTCTGTGACTATTGAAATGCAGTTCAACCGATCTGACATCCGATATTATTCATGCACACTCCAACCAACATTCGAAACTAATTCTGCAATCATCTGTGGAACAATATTCTAAACCTGAGTCTGAGAGCCAACAAACAAAGCTGGAAGGACAATGTTTTCCGAGCCACGCGCAAAACGGGGTTAGAGCAGCTACCTGACGCGAAGTGTCAACCTTATTTTTTGAAAGTTGAGTTTTTGATATTAACTCCAATAAGGCTGAGAAATTAAGATTACAGTCGAAGTTAGAATCAGTTTTTCTCAAAAAATTGGAAATATTTATCATTGAAATCGGAATGGGGATTAAGCTCACGATGTTTGAAAAAAGTTTTGTAAAACGTTTCCAATCTTAACGTTGAGCAAACAAAATGAGCGCTCTTCTTAACCTACAACAACTCTCGTAGCTTCACGAAATTTTGCCTTTACCTTTTTGATAAATGAAGATCCCAATGGAAGTATTCTCCGTCGGGGAAGGAGAGATTTGATAACAAGTGGAGCTTCGTAAACACAATCTCTACTAAAAGACAAGCAAGCGCAATATTTACATCACTTCCAGGGCACAATTTTGTTTTGAATTGACCAACCCTCATTGTTTTTCGTGTGAACTGACGAAGCAGAACACTCGAGACAGCGATGTTTACTGGCGATTAAGCACGAGGAGGCTCTAGGTTTGTGCAGCAATTTTAGTCTCTAGAGCTGTTATCTTCCGTTGTAATCATTGTCAAGATTGGAGTGTGCGTAGTGAAATTTACTTGCCTGTAGAAAACTCGGCAAGGCTATTTCGGACTCATACAGATCAACTGTTTGATCTCGTTCCTCAATGTTATAAATAGTCTTGTTAGGGTCTTCGACTATTAAGTTTTACATTAGAACTAAATGCCATAAGCGTAGCCTAGGTGCAGCCGGTATCCCATTTTTTTTAACAAAAGACGGTGCTCTGTTAAAGCCTCATGAACTTGCTTTTGCAACAGTTCGTGGAAAAATACTCTTAGTAAGAATTGCGTATTTTCTTTCAATTTTTCACAAGTTTTACAAAGTCAATACACTTTCTTAGGAATTTCATCTGGTGAGGTCTGCTTTTTTGTTCTAAGCTTTCGAATTGCATTAGAGCTAGCTCGAAATGTCTTATTCACTCCATAAAAAATTGTGTATCCTCCGTAGCCACTATTTTGTGATAGCCAAATATAAGTTTTCCACACTGCCTTGTTTGTCGCCCTCTAGTTCGAATCAATTTTGACGTGCTGCTCAAATTTACGTTCTGATAAAGGCCTGGCATTTTTGGTTTTTTCGAATTCTTTTTCCGCATATCTTTTGACAGTGTACAAATCGCAATGTGCCAACACAGGCCAATCAAGTTTAATGGGTAGCATTTCTGATATAAAATAGTTAATTATTTAAATAAAAACAACAATATTTGGAAAAATAGCCTAAGAGTTACCTACAGATGCTCCTAGACAAATCGATGAAAATCAAAAGCCATATGGCAAATATTAACTTAAACGACAAAAGGAGATAAGTCTTTAGCTGCAACAACAGTCTGCTATAAACATGGATATATCTGAAAGCCCGAGAAGTAGAGACAGCGAGCCTGGAAGGCAATCAGAAAGTTCTACAGCACTAAAGCAACGAAAGGAAATACCAAAGAGCTAAGTTATTGGATGCAACCACTGACCTCTGTGAACATTGATAGATCTGAAAATCAGAGAAGTACAGGTAGCGAGTACCGAACGCAATCAGACAGTATT
The DNA here is from genome assembly GCF_964194025.1 of Convolutriloba macropyga. NCBI lineage: Eukaryota > Metazoa > Xenacoelomorpha > Acoela > Convolutidae > Convolutriloba > Convolutriloba macropyga. The sequence continues at coordinate 42,395,470 of NC_134468.1, read as the reverse complement.
GAATGAGAAAGAGCACCAAAAGGTTCAACACAGCAATTTCAGGACAATAAAGGTTTGTGGGTAGCCTTTGAATGGATGCAAGGATTATTCCATCAAAAACCGTTGTTTACGTACGTTTATAGGGAAGTCTAAGTGCGTAGTTTCAAAGTTGCAATCAACTGATCCCAAACATTTCAATGATCACATAAAATTGACCATTTTCTGAGGAATCTTCACAGAACATGCAGATATTTTTAGTGTAAAATGAACAAAGTGTTAAAAGGGACATACAACAGATTGCTATATACATGGATAGATCTGATATACCAACAAATTATTTATAGCGGAAGGCAACCAAGAAGTACCGCATAATAAAAATTTTAAGAGCAGCACAAAATTTTTAACTGAACAATGGGAAAACGCAGTTGAACTTAATTCTCTGAATAATGTTTGTGAATAGGAGAGATGATCAGACGCTTGCAAAACTCCCCGAAACATTTGAATGTTGCATTGATAACGAGATCAGCTAAATAATAACCGCGTTCATGTTTTTTTTTTCGTAATGCAAAATGAGGAAACAAGTAAATGTTTGATCCAACAACAGTTTGCTTGAAATTTGGCAGAACATTGATGTAAATGTATATTGTCTAAAATAAGTTAGCAAAGCAAGCAGCTTTGAAGTACTCTAAAACAGAAAGCTGTAGAACTTTATTAGAGCTAGCTCGAAAAGTCATATTCACTGTTTGGCGCACAATCTGAATTGGTGCACAATCTTAGTGACCCGAGAAGCAAAAGTTGCTGTGACATTCCGGGTCAAAGCACGGACAATCGACAAAGCCATTGAGCTGGGAATTTGTGAACGCATGTGATTTAGTTGCAACGTCTGTGACTATTGAGATGCAGTTCAACCGATCTGACAACCGATATTATTCATGCACACTCCAACCAACATTCGAAACTAATTCTGCTATCAATTGTGGAACAATAATCTAAACCTGAGACTGAGAGCCAACAAACAAAGCTGGAAGGACAATGTTTTCCGAGCCACGCGCAAAACGGGGGGTAGAGCAGCTACCTGACACGAAATGTCAACCTTCTTTTTTGAAAGTTGAGTTTTTGATATTACACCAATAAGGCTGAAACAATAAGATTAAAGTCGGATTTTGAATCAGTTATTCTCAAAATTGGAGAATATTTATCGTTGAAATCGGAATGGGGGATTAAGCTCTCGATGGTTGGAAAAAGTTTTGTCGTAAAACATTTCCAATCTTATGTCTAATGTTGAGCAAACAAAATGAGCGTTCGTATTAACCTACAACAACTCTCGCAGCTTCTCGAAATTTCGCCTTTACCTTGTTGATAAACGAAGATCCCCCAGGAAGTTTTCTCTGTCGTGGAAGGAGAGATTTGATGACAAGTGTAGCTTCGTAAACACAAGCGTAATAAGTCTCGACTATTAAGTTGTACATTAGAACTAAATGCCGTAACCGTAGCCTAGGTGCAGATAGTATCCCATTTTTTCGACAAAAAACGGTGCTCTGTTAAAGCCTCCGGAACTTGTATTTGCAACAGTTCGTGCAAAAATACTCTTAGTAGAAATTGCGTATTTTCATTCAATTTTTCACAAGTTTTACAAAGTCAATACACTTTCTTAGGAATTTCATCTGGTGAGGTCCGCTTTTTTGTTCTAAGCTGTCGAACTGCTTTAGAGCTAGCTCCAAAAGTCATATTCACTCTATAAAACATTGTGTATCCACCGTAGCCACTATTTTGTGATAGCCAAATATAAGTTTTCCACACTGCCTTGTATATCGCTCTTTAGTGCGAATCAATTTTGACGTGCTGCTCAAATTTACGCTCTGATAAAGGCCTGGCAATTTTGGATTTTTTGAATTCTTTTTCCGCATGTCTTCTGACAGCGCGCAGATCGCAATTTGCCAACACAGGCCAAAAAAGTTTATTATTTAAATAAAAACACCAATATTTGATAAAATAGCCTAAGAGTTAACTACAGATGCTCCTAGACAAAAGATGAAAATTAAAAGCCATATGGCAAATAAACTTAAAAGGAAATATCTGAAATCTGAAATATCTGAATATCTACAGATGCTCCTAGACAAAAGATGAAAATTAAAAGCCATATGGCAAATAAACTTAAACGACAAAAGGAGGTAAGTCTTTAGCTGCAACAACAGACTGCTATAAACATTGATATATCTGAAAGCCCGAGAAGTAAAGACAGCGAGCCTGAAAAGCAATCAGAAAGTTCTACAGCACTAAAGCAACGAAAGGAAATACCAAAGAGGTAAGTTATTGGATGCAACCACTGACCTCTGTGAACATTGGTAGATCTGAAAATCAGATAAGTACAGGTAGCGAGTACCGAACGCAATCAGACAGTATTGAATAAAAAAAAACAGCAAAAGGTTCAACACGCTGAGCAAATTCAGGCCAATAAAGGTTTGTGGGTAGCCCTTGAATTGATGCAAGGATTATTCTATCAAAAACGGTATTCTATGTACGTTTATAGGGAAGTCTAAGTGCATAGTGTCAAAGTTGCAATCAATTGATCCCAAACATTTCAATGGTCACATAAAATTGACCAATTTGTGAAGAATCTTAACAGAACATGCAGATGTTTTTAGTGTAAAATGAACAGTGTTAAAAGGGGAGATACAACAGATTGCTATAAACATGGATAGATCTGATATACCAACAAATTTTTTATAGCGGAAGGCAACCAAGAAGTACCGCAATAAAAATTTTTAGAGCAGCACAAAATTTTTTTAATGGAACCTTGGGAAAACGCAGTTGAACTTAATTCTCTTTATAATGTTTGTGAATAGAAGAGATGATCAGACGCTTGCAAAACTCCCCGAAGCATTTGAATGTTGCATTGATAACGAGATCAGCTAAATAATAACCGCGTTCATGTTTTTTTTTCGTATTGCAAAATGAGGAAACAAGTAGAAGTTTGATCCAACAACAGTTTGCTTGAAATTTGGCCGAACATTGATGTGAATGTATATTGTCTAAAATAAGTTAGCAAAGCAAGCAGCTTTGAAGTACTCTAAAACAGAAAGCTGTAGAACTTTATTAGAGCTAGCTCGAAAAGTCATATTCACTTTGGCGCACAATCTGATTTGGTGCACAATCTTAGTGACCCGAGAAGAAAAAGTTGCTGTGACATTCCGGGTCAAAGCACGGACAATCGACAAAGCCATTGAGCTGGGAATTTGTGAACGCATGTGATTTAGTTGCAACGTCTGTGACTATTGAGATGCAGTTCAACCGATCTGACATCCGATATTATTCATGCACACTCCAACCAACATTCGAAACTAATTCTGCAATCATCTGTGGAACAATATTCTAAACCTGAGTCTGAGAGCCAACAAACAAAGCTGGAAGGACAATGTTTTCCGAGCCACGCGCAAAACGGGGTTAGAGCAGCTACCTGACACGAAATGTCAACCTTCTTTTTTGAAAGTTGAGTTTTTGATATTAACTCCAATAAGGCTGAAACAATAAGATTAAAGTCGGATTTTGAATCAGTTATTCTCAAAATTGGAGAATATTTATCGTTCAAATCGGAATGGGGGATTAAGCTCTCGATGGTTGGAAAAAGTTTTGTAAAACGTTTCCAATCTTAACGTTGAGCAAACAAAATGAGCGCTCTTCTTAACCTACAACAACTCTCGTAGCTTCACGAAATTTTGCCTTTACCTTTTTGATAAATGAAGATCCCAAGGGAAGTATTCTCTGTCGGGGAAGGAGAGATTTGATAACAAGTGTAGCTTCGTAAGCACAAGCTCTACTAAAAGACAAGCAAGCGCAACATTTACATCACTTCCAGGGCACAATTTTGTTTTGAACTGACCAACCCTCATTGTTTTTCGTCGTGTGAACTGACGAATTAGAAAACTCGAGACACAGTGATTTTTGCTGGCGATTAAGCACGCGGAGGCTCTAGGTTTGTGGTGCAATTTTAGTCTCTAGAGCTGTTGTCTAGCGTTGTTATCATTGGCAAGATTGGAGTGAGCGTAGTGAAATTTACTTGCCTTTAGAAAACTCGGCAAGACTGTTTCGGACTCAGACAGATCAACTGTTTGATCTTGTTCCTCAATGTTTTAAATAGTCTCGCTAGGGACTTCGACTATTAAGTTGTACATTAGAACTAAATGCCATAACCATAGCCTAGATGCAGCCGGTATCCCATTTTTTTGACAAAAGATGTTGCTCTGTTAATGCTTCCGGAACTTTTGCAACAGTTCGTGGAAAAATACTCTTAGTAAGAATTGCGTATTTTTAAATTTTTCACAAGTTTTACATAAAGTCAATACACTTTCTTAGGAATTTCTTCTAGTGAGGTCCGCTTTTTGTTCTAAGCTGTCGAAGTGCATTAGAGCTATCTCGAAAAGTTATATTCACTCCATAAAACATTGTGTATCCTCCGTAGCCACTATTTTGTGATAGCCAAATATAAGTTTTCCACACTGCCTTGTATATCGCCCTTTAGTGCGAATCAATTTTGACGTGCTGCTCAAATTTACGCTCTGATAAAGGCCTGTCTTTTTTGGCTTTTCTGAATTCTTTTTCCGCATGTCTACTGACAGCGTACAGATCGCAATGTGCCAACACATTCCAATCAAGTTTCCTTGGTAGCATTTCTGATATAAAAGTTTATTATTTAAATAAAAACACCAATATTTGAAAAAATAACCTAAGAGTTACTTGCAGATGCTCCTAGACAAATCGATGAAAATTAAGCCATATGACAAATAGTAACGAAAGGGAGAGTAGGAGGTAAGTCTTTAGCGGCAACAACAGACTGCTTTGAACATGGATATATCTGAAAGCCCGAGAAATAAAGACAGCGAGCATGGAACGCAATCAGAAAAATCTACAGCACTAAAGCGACCAAAGGAAATACCAAAGAGGTAAGTTATTGGATGCAACCACTGACTGCTGTGAACATGGATAGATCTGAAAGCCAGAAAAGTACACATATTGAGGGGAGATACAACACATTGCTATAAACATGGATACATCTGATATTCCAACTGAAAATTTTTATAGCAGAAGGCAACCCAGAAGTACCGCCTAATAAATTTTTTTAGAGCAGCACAAAACTGAACATTGGGAAAACGCAGTTGAATTTAATTCTCCGAATGAATAGAAGAGATGATCAGACGCTTGAAAAACTCTCCGAAACATTTGAATGTTGCATTGATGACGAGATCAGCTAAATAAAAACCGCTTTTTTCATGTTTTTCTTTTCGTAATGCAAAATGAGGAAACAAGTAAAATTGAGATCCAAGAACAGTTTGGTATAAAATTGGCAGAACATGGATGTGAATGTAATGCAAGCAGCTAATATTAGTTAGCAAAGCAAGCAGCTTTCAAGTACTCTAAAACAGAAAGCGGTAGGACTTTATTAGAGCTAGCTTGAAAAGTCATATTCACTGTTTGGTGCACAATCTGAATTGGTGCACAATCTTAGTGACACGAGAAGCAAAAGTTGTTCACACTTCCTCTCAGACCGCATCACAGACCAATTTTAGGCATATGTGTCACAAAGCCTATGGTTTTCCTCTTAGTACAGTGTTTGCCTTCAGTGATTCGGTACCTCTATAAAACATTGTGTATCCACCGTAACCACTATTTAGTGATAGCCAGATATAAGGTTTCCACACTGCCTTGTATGTCGCCCTCTAGTTCGAATTAATTTTGACGTGCTGTTGAAATTTACGCTCGGATAAAGGTCTTGCCATTTTTGGCTTTTCTGAATTCTGTTTCCGCTTATCTTTTGACATCGTACAGATCACAATGTGCCAACACAGGCCAATCAAGTTTCCTGGGTAGCATTTCTGATATGAAATAGTTTATTATTTGAATAAAAACAAAAAAATAGCCTAAGAGTTACTTACTGATACTCTTAGAAGAATGGATGAGAATTAAAAACCATGCGGCAAATATTCACTTTAACGACAGAAAGGAGGTAAGTGTTTAGATGCAACAACAGACTGCTATGAACATGGATATATCTGAGAGTCCGAGACGTAAAGACAGCGAGCATGGTACGCAATTCGAAAGTTCTACAGTACTAAAGCGGCGAAAGGAAATAACAAAGAGGGAAGTTATTGGATGCAACCAAACTGCTGTGAACATAGTGATAGAGCTGAAAATTAGAGAAGTAAAGGTAGCGAGTGCCGAACGCAATCAGACATTATTGAATAAAAAAGCGCAGCAAAAGGTTCAACACACTGCGAAAATGCAGGCCAATAAAGATTTGTGGGTAGCCGTTGAATGGATGGCAGGATTATTCCATCAAAATCGGTTTTTTATCTACGTTCATAGGGAAGTCTAAGGTCAAGTTGTCAAAGTTGCAAGCAATGGATCCCAAACATTTCAATGGTCACATAAAATTGACCATTTTCTGAGGAATCTTAACAGAACATGCACATATTTTTAGTGTCAAATGAAAAATTGTTAAAAGGGAGATACAACAGATTGCTATGAACATGGATAGATCTGATATACCAACAAATTAATTATTGCGGAAGGCAACCAAGAAGTACCGCATAATAAAAATTTTTAGAGCAGCACAAAATTTTCTTAACTGAACATTGGCAAAACGCAGTTGAACTTAATTCTCTGAATAATGTTTGAATAGAAGAGATGATCAGACGCTTGCAAAACTCCCCGAAACATTTGAATGTTGCATTGATAACGAGATCAGCTAAATAATAACCGCGTTCATGTTTTGTTTCGTAATGCAAAATGAGGAAACAAGTAAACGTTTGGTCCAACAACAGTTTGCTTGAAATTTGGCAGAACATGGATGTGAATGTATATTGTCTAAAATTAGTAAGCAAAGCAAGCAGCTTTTGAAGTACTCTAAAACAGAAAGCTGTAGAACTTTATTAGAGCTAGCTCGAAAAGTTGTATTCACTTTTTGGTGCATAGTCTGAACTGGTGCACAATCTTATTGGCCAGAGAAGCAAAAGTTGTTCTGCAGTCCTCTCAGACCACATCACAGACCAATCTGACATCCTTAGGCACAGGTCCCACAAAGCCAATGGTTTTCCTCTTAGTACGTTGTTTTGCCTTCAGTGATTCGGTACCTCTATAAAACATTGTGTATCCACCGTAACCACTATTTAGTGATAGCCAGATATAAGGTTTCCACACTGCCTTGTATGTCGCCCTCTAGTTCGAATTAATTTTGACGTGCTGCTGAAATTTACGCTCGGATAAAGGTCTTGCCATTTTTGGCTTTTCTGAATTCTGTTTCCGCTTATCTTTTGACATCGTACAGATCACAATGTGCCAACACAGGCCAATCAAGTTTCCTGGGTAGCATTTCTGATCTGATATGAAATAGTTTATTATTTGAATAAAAACAAAATAATAGCCTAAGATTTACTTACTGATACTCTTAGAAGAATGGATGAGAATTAAAAACCATGCGGCAAATATTCACTTTAACGACAGAAAGGAGGTAAGTGTTTAGATGCAACAACAGACTGCTATGAACATGGATATATCTGAGAGTCCGAGACGTAAAGACAGCGAGCATGGTACGCAATTCGAAAGTTTACAGTACTAAAGCGGCGAAAGGAAATAACAAAGAGGTAAGTTATTGGATGCCACCAAACTTCTGTGAACATAGTGATAGAGCTGAAAATTAGAGAAGTAAAGGTAGCGAGTACCGAACGCAATCAGACATTATTGAATAAAAAAGCGCAGCAAAAGGTTCAACACACTGCGAAAATGCAGGCCAATAAAGATTTGTGGGTAGCCGTTGAATGGATGGCAGGATTATTCCATCAAAATCGGTTTTTTATCTACGTTCATAGGGAAGTCTAAGGTCAAGTTGTCAAAGTTGCAATCAATGGATCCCAAACATTTCAATGGTCACATGATAAAATTGACCAATTTGAGAAGAATCTTAACAGAACATGCACATATTTTTAGTGTCAAATGAAAAATTGTTAAAAGGGAGATACAACAGATTGCTATGAACATGGATAGATCTGATATACCAACAAATTAATTATAGCGGAAGGCAACCAAGAAGTACCGCATAATAAAAATTTTTAGAGCAGCACAAAATTTTCTTAACTGAACATTGGCAAAACGCAGTTGAACTTAATTCTCTGAATAATGTTTGAATAGAAGAGATGATCAGACGCTTGCAAAACTCCCCGAAACATTTGAATGTTGCATTGATAACGAGATCAGCTAAATAATAACCGCGTGCATGTTTTTTTTCGTAATGCAAAATGAGGAAACAAGTAAACGTTTGATCCAACAACAGTTTGCTTGAAATTTGGCAGAACATGGATGTGAATGTATATTGTCTGAAATTAGTTAGCAAAGCAAGCAGCTTTTGAAGTACTCTAAAACAGAAAGCTGTAGAACTTTATTAGAGCTAGCTCGAAAAGTTGTATTCACTTTTTGGTGCATAGTCTGAACTGGTGCACAATCTTATTGGCCAGAGAAGCAAAAGTTGTTCTGCAGTCCTCTCAAACCACATCACAGACCAATCTGACATCCTTAGGCACAGGTCCCACAAAGCCAATGGTTTTCCTCTTAGTACGTTGTTTTGGCTTCATTGATTCGGTACCTCCATAAAACGTTGTGTATCCACCGTACCCACTATTTTGTGATAGCCAAGTATAAGGTTTCCAAACTGCCTTATATGTCAACCTCTAGTTCGAATCAGTTTTGACGTGCTGCTTAAATTTACGCTCGGATAAAGGCGTTGCCATTTTTGGCTTTTCCGAATTCTGTTTCCGCATATCTTTTGACATCGTACAGATCACAATGTGCCAACACAGGCCAATCAAGTTTCCTGGGTAGCATTTCTGATATGAAATAGTTTATTATTTGAATAAAAACAAAAAAATAGCCTAAGAGTTATTTTCTGATACTCTTAGAAGAATGGATGAGAATTAAAAACCATGCGGCAAATATTCACTTTAGCGACAGAAAGGAGGTAAGTGTTTAGATGCAGCAACAGACTGCTACGAACATGGATATATCTGAGAGTCCGAGACGTAAAGACAGCGAGCATGGTACGCAATTCGAAAGTTCTACAGTACTAAAGCGGCGAAAGGAAATAACAAAGAGGGAAGTTATTGGATGCAACCAAACTGCTGTGAACATAGTGATAGAGCTGAAAATTAGAGAAGTAAAGGTAGCGAGTACCGAACGCAATCAGACATTATTGAATAAAAAAGCGCAGGAAAAGGTTCAACACACTGCGAAAATGCAGGCAATAAAGATTTGTGGGTAGCCTTTGAATGGATGGCAGGATTATTCCATCAAAATCGGTTTTTTTATCTACGTTCATAGGGAAGTCTAAGGTCAAGTTGTCAAAGTTGCAATCAATGGATCCCAAACATTTCAATGGTCACGTGATAAAATTGACCAATTTGAGAAGAATCTTAACAGAACATGCAGATATTTTTAGTGTCAAATGAGCAATTGTTAAAAGGGAGATACAACAGATTGCTATAAACATGGAGATCTGATATAACAACAAATTATTTATAGCGGAAGTCAACCAAGAAGTACCGCATAATAAAAATTTTTAGAGCAGCTTAAAATTTTTTTAACTGAACATTGAGAAAACGCAGTTGAACTTAATTCTCTGAATAATGTTTGTGAATAGAAGAGATGATCAGACGCTTGCAAACTCCCCTAAACATTTGAATGTTGCATTGATAACGAGATCAGCTAAATAATAACCGCGTTCATGTTTTTTTTCGTAATGCAAAATGAGGAAACAAGTAAAAGTTTGATCCAACAACAGTTTGCTTGAACTTTGGCAGAACATGGATGTGAATGTATATTGTCTAAAATTAGTAAGCAAAGCAAGCAGCTTTTGAAGTACTCTAAAACAGAAAGCTGTAGAACTTTATTAGAGCTAGCTCGAAAAGTTTTATTCACTTTTTGGTGCATAGTCTAAACTGGTGCACAATCTTATTGGCCAGAGAAGCAAAAGTTGTTCTGCAGTCCTCTCAGACCACATCACAGACCAATCTGACATCCTTAGGCACAGGTCCCACAAAGCCAATGGTTTTCCTCTTAGTACGTTGTTTTGGCTTCATTGATTCGGTACCTCCATAAAACGTTGTGTATCCACCGTACCCACTATTTTGTGATAGCCAAGTATAAGGTTTCCAAACTGCCTTGTATGTCAACCTTTAGTTCAAATTAATTTTGGCGCGCTGCTCAAATTTACGCTATGATAAATGCCTTACCATTTTTTGCTTTTCTGAATTCTGTTTCCTCAGATTTCTTGACAGCTTACAGATTACAATGTGTCATCACAGGCCAATCAAGTTTCTCGGGCAGCGTCTCTGATATGAAATAGTTAATTATTTAAATAAAAACACCAATAATTGAAAAAATAGCCTAAGAGTTACTTAAAGATGCTCCTAGGCAAATCGATGAAAATTAAGCCATATGGCAATTATTAACCTAAGAGACAAAAAGAGGTTAGTCTTTAGATGCAACAACAGACTGCTATGTACTTGGATAAATCTGAAGGTTAAGACAGCGAGCATGGAATGCAATCAAAAAGTTCTACAGTACTAAAGCGACGAAAGGAAATAACAAAGTGGTAAGTTATTGGATGCAACCACAGACTGCTGCGAACATAGGGATAGATCTGGAAATCAGAGAAGTAAAGGTGTTGAGTACCGAACGCAATCAGACAGTATTGAATAGAAAAGAGCAGCAAAAGGTTCAACACACTGCGAAAATGCAATCCAATAAAGGTTTATGGGTAGCCTTTGAATGGATGCAAGGATTGTTCCATCAAAATTAGTTTTTTATCTACGTTTATAGGGAAGTCAAAGTGTCAAAGTTCCAATCAACGGATCCCAAACATTTCAATTTTGTCCTGATAAAATTAACAATTTGTAAAGAATATTAACTGAACATGCAGAGCTTTTTTAATGTAAATTGAACAAAAATTTAAAAGGGAGATACAACACCAGATTGCTATAAACATGGATATATCTGATATACGAACTGAAAGATATAGAGCAGAAGGCAACCAAAAAGTACCTTATAATTAAAACTTTTAGAGCAGCACAAAATGTTTTAAACTGAACATTGGGAAAACGCAGTGGAACTTAATTCTCTGAATAACGTTTCTGAATAGAAGAGATGATCAGTAGAATGAAAATAGAATTTCAACAGAGCGGTAATCTCAATAACTCTTGCAAAACTCTCCGAAACATTTGATTGTTGAACTGATAACGACATCAGCCAAATACGAATCGCTTTCTTTCATGTTTTTTTTTCATAATGCAAGATGAGCAAACAAGTAAAAGTTAGATCCAACAACAGTTTGCTATAAAATTGGCAGAACATGGTTGTGAAGGCACATTGGTCTAAAAATTAGTTAACAAACCAAGCAACTTTGAAGTACAGTAAAGCATAAAATTATGCAGATCAGCATTGATATTTTCAGCACAACAAAATTACCGATTCAAACTTCGAGAAACTAGGAAATCAATCTTGAGTAAAATCAGCCCAAACCTGTCAACTCAATTCCCTTTAGTTTTTAATTTGAGAATGGCATAACCAATTTTTATCAGTACCGGGCTCAATTTTGTCTCTTTCCACTTCTTCAATTGGATTGTAGCTCATTGCCTAAGTTATTTCCATTATTTTTGGCCAACGTGTACGTCGCTAGCCACTTTCCCTGGTACTTTCGCCGGAACAAGAGACTATTTCAAAAACAACAACAAGATATTTCGAAACAAGAGACTATTTCAAACAAACTATAAAATAAGTTTAAGCAGTGTAAGCATTAAACCAGAAGTACTTAATAAGAAAAGGCTAAGGTACAGTAAATATGCCCATGGTAAAGGCTAAGGAAAATAAAGGTAAATTAAATATGACACGTGGTTTTCTTAGTATACAATCGCTTGCATGCCTCTCGTGCCACACTTTGTGGGGTATTTCTCTCTCTCTCTCTCTGATTTGGCATCTTAGCAATTACAATAATCGGCAGATCAACATCAGCGTCAATGTTATGAGACTCTCACCATGAAACATCCATTATTGCAATTGGGCTCTAATCAGGAAAGGACAAAAGATAAGGCAACTGGCTATGCCTTTTTTAAAAAAAAAAACGGTTCATGAGGGAAAAATCAAAAAGCTTCAACTTTTCAAGATGAACTTAGTGATTGGAGAGCTGCTGCAGCTCAGTATAATTTTATCTGATAGCCCCATCACAGCCGCATTGAACTCCTGGGTGTAACTAAGCAACTATATTTTCGTATGCGTTTGCAACTGGGTTGGCTCTAGCTTCTTCGCTGCGAGCTCATTCAGCATCTCCTGAAAAGTATAGTGTTTCGTTTCGTCTGGTCTCATTGTTTTTCATCTATGCTTTTTTGGCAGGCATGAATTAGCAGCAGCAGCAGCTTTTTTCCTGTCGGCTACTCGGTGCATTCTAAACCAAATTTGATATCTCCACGGAAGAAACTAATATATTAATAATAACGATTGTCAGTATTATCACTCTGTTTCTAACTATTAAAATGGGATTGGTTGACGCATCATATAAATACTTCATATACTATTAAAGTTAAGATTTACATATCAAAAGGAAAAAGAAAATCTTCCAACTTATCATCGCATTTTCCCTTATTGTCTTCTACTTCTCGTCATCTACACTACTTATCACAGGTAAGGGTTCTTCGCTAAACGTTTTGGAACCGAAATCAATTTCCCTGGACTGCCGATTACTTCCGTGGCCTAACAAAAGCTGTTTTATGTTCTTAGGGCCTGTACACTGAAGTTCGTCAGTTAAATTCCAATAGTGCTGTCATAATAGGGATCATTGACATCCGCCTGGTGTATCAAGCAAAGTTGTTTTCTCTGCCTCAGAATTATATTTCTCCCATTATATCCTTTAAGAGACCGTTCCAGATAAATGAATCCGCAGTTGGGTCCCTATACTCTAGTTTGATGTGGTCGCCCTCGTGAACAAAAAAACAAATTCGCAAGCAAAAAGTAAGGAATCATTAATTTAGTGCTTTTGCGAATGAACAAAACTTGCCACAAATTGAAAACTTACTTGTACTTCAGTCAGAGGCGCTCTTATTCCTGATTGACTACCACGGACAACAACACAGTTGTTGTTTCTGAACAACAGCTACCAAAACTAGTGTTCCAGCTCATTGACTGTAATTTTGTTCGTTGATTCGTTCGTCATTCGGTCGCTAGCACTTAGCCCCGATTTTCACGCAGCAGTCTTTCTTTGGAGTTGTCTATAACCAAGTAACTTAAATCGTAACTAAAACTACTTGGTGAGAAATTTTTTGCGTATCTGAAATTGAAAACGCCAGGCTAAAGTGTAAAGCTTTCTGCTGCTTGAAAATGTGTTTGCTCACACAAACTTAGATCTGAAGTAGTTTTGGGGGTGCTAAGACTATATTTTAAGACAACGCACCAGAAGTCACGTATAAGCGCGAACTAACCCTTTCAGAAGAACGATCTTAAACAGAACTGATCTGGTATCTCACAATAATTTACATCAGAATCACTTAATTAACCCCAGTAAACCCAGACGAGAATTGTGGCTAACTCTTTTTTAACGGTTTTACCTGATTTTCACGGAAGTTTTTAAGCTATCGGAAAATTAGCTACGGGTTGAACACATTACAGCTATACTTACGTGGCCAAAAGATAATAACCAAGAGCAAATGACTTTAATTCTTAAATTACGGGGAAAGACAAGTAAGAAAACAGATAAGAGTTTTGTTGCAAGTTTAACTTTTGAATTACTTCTCTCACCAGAAACGATTATGAAAATTTTAGATTATTTGCAATTTCCTTTATCAGCGAAATTAGGCTATGATAACATCTTTCTTGATGATGGCATCGCTCACGCTCGGGATTATCATTATAATGACACCGACTGACATTAAGGTTTGGGTAATGATAATCGCCGAAAGGTTCGCGCATTTCGTTGGAAGGTTTAATATCTCCCGAGTCATTCTTTGGGGAGTTGAATAACAGGCACGTAATACGAACCCCCATAGGGAAGATGCCGAATCAAATCCTCGTAGTGTTTCAACAACTGCTCCCTACTCGTTAAGTCATTACTGTTTATCGTCGTAGTCGTCACTTTGTTAATAGTTGTTACTTTGTTGCTGTCATATGGCTACAATTTTATATTACGCAATTATCGGTAACATGTCCTGTAAATCCTTAACTTGTCTTCTACCAACTGCATCTACTGGTATTTGGAGAGACTGCATTTTGAAATCTTGTTCGTGTTCGGAGCTTGTTGCTGTCGCCCATGGACGAAAATGCAACTTTCCGGTTGCAATTTGTGTATGGCGAACTTTGAATAGAAAACATAGTCCAGTGTAGTTTCAACATGATTTGTCGTCACCATCATAGAAAAGGAACATCATAGAAAAGGTCAAATTGCTGAACTATGTATTGGAGGCGTTAACAGTTAGATTTACCATTTCACTGTCAGATATCAATTAATTTTCTCTGAGGTCGAAAAAAGTAAGTAAAATTGAGCTCGAAGCTTTGCAAAATAAAACAATTCGAAAATTACAGCTATTTTGCTTCAACGAACCTTCCTCCTCAAAAACAAATAATTCACAAGAAATTGTGAAAACTGAACAAACAAACGCTCCGAAAACAGCTCTGCGACCCAGAGCAAACCAGAGCGAAAGAAAGCGACAGCTAACCAAGATCGGGAGCAAATAAGCGATAAAACTTCCAAAGTACGTGTCACCTTTCGCGAAAACTGACTGCTTTAATTGCGGAAATTGGCATTTAAAACACGTTTGATAAGGCTCCTCATTAATTTTTTTCATATCAAATATATTTATTACTGCTCATTTGCAGATTTCGCCTAAAAACTCTTCTAAATAGTTTCAGTTACCTGACTGCAGGTCTGAATTAAGAGCGGATTTGCTTGAAAAATTAATTTTCAAATGAGCCAAAGGCATCAAAAAATCATTTTGCGGAATCTAGAACAGAATTAATTGAACCTCCTACAAATCAAATACGTTAACCTTTTCTTTACTTTATTAATTATGGCGCTGTGCCTGGGAGATTATTCCCCAGCAGCTGTGAATGTGCAACAGACAGTTTGAAGTGCGATACAGTGCAAAAATTTATTCGATCCACCCCTACCCGCAAACGTTTTGTTTTAAAAAGTATTCAGGTTTCAGCTAATATCTTTTTGGGACATAATAGATAAGAATTGGTCTCATTTGAAGTAAAAGCACCGTTTTGCTGTTTGCTATGCATTTTAGAGTTGAGCTAATTATATTTTCACTAATGAGGTTAACTGCAAATAAGATCACTTTTGAGACATTCAGTTCACAAAAATTGTAAAAAAAAATGTGATTGCCTCAAAATATAAGCAATCAATTGAAACTCACATCACAAGTTCATCGTCGCTGGTACGCTATTGATAAAGAGACAGACAAAATGATATGCGTCATAATCTTTGCTGAGTTTTCAATTGGGACGATATTTTTCACAGAATCTGGAACAGACTTAATTGTGAAAAAGGAAAAAAAAACTTATTCGATCCACTTAACCCTCAATTGTTTTTTTTTTTCAAATTTCAGTTTTCCTCAAATGTCTGTTTGGTACATGATAGGTAAAAATTGCTAATTTGTTATTAAAAAACTCGTTTTTGATGTTTGCTCTACAGTTTTAAAGTTGAGTAATTTTGCTTGATTAATGACATTAACGGCAAAATCCATCAATATTGAGAGGTCTAGTTAACGAAAAGGTTGCAAAAATGTGATTTTCCAATATTATTAGCAACCAATTGAAACAAACCTCAGAAATTCCGAGTCGCTGGTGCGCTACGAATGGAGTGCTAGACAAAAGGATATGCGACGAAAATGTCCGCCAAATTTTCAAATGAGCCAAAAAGCATCAATAATTATTTACGGAATCGAGAGTAGAATCAATTGAACCTGTCACATATCAAATAATGTAATCCTTTTTTTCTTTTTATTGATTATGGGCGTGAACTTAGGGATGTCTTAGCCGGCTGCGGGGGCGGTACTGACAGTTTGATACGTAAAACAGGGCAGAATTTTATCATCCATTTAACCCGCAAATTTTAAATTTCAGTTTTCAGCTAATGTTTTTAGGACAAACGTAAGAAATGGTCTTAATCGAAATTAGAGCTGCCAGTTTTGTTTGCTATGTATTTTTAGATTTGGGAATATTTGTTATGATTTAATGAAAATTGCAGATCCATATTGAGAGATTCAGTTAAGGAAAATGTTGTAAAAGCAAATTGTGATTGTCTCACAACATTAGCAAACAATTGGAACACCTGAATAGTCCCCAATTGCTGGTTTTTCTCTGCCTAGAGAGGTCCAATGTCTTGGGAGTCAAATTCAGGAATTATTCCGGCAACTTCTGACAAATTGAGTGAACAAATTGTCTATGATTTGCTCTCATTAAATAAAAACATCCCTCTTCATTATGTCAAGCTTAACTCCGCTCAGAGAAACCCATTAATTGGGTTCTACTCTGCCCATAAAAATCCAAATGTTTACTTCTCTCTGCCCAGAGAGGTCCCAAGTGTTGGCTCCCGTACGCGGGTCTTGAAATCCATTTTTTCTCCAGAGTTTTTCATTCAGTTCTTTGGGTTGTACTTCAGGACTTTTCCTGTTTTTATTTCAACAGAATTTTTGTTGCAACAATATGACGTTGCGGTCACTTCAAATCGGCTGGTTCATTCATTCTCAATCTTTGTGGAGAGTTTGTTCATTTGCGTGATGAATTTTTTCGTCACGCGCGTTTTACCTCACTCTCAAATGAATTTCTCTCTGAAATGGACTGATCTTGCTTCAAAGGTCAAGTGAGTGACTTGCACTCTAATTGAAGGGTATTTGAGGGCGACTAATGGAAGCAGCCAAAGTTTTAGCGGATTCACAATCGAGATAACACTTCACCTTTAAGAAATAGTTTTTTTTCCTTTATTATCCTTTTTAAACTGCAGATATACGAAGCTATTGCAGCTATTTTTTGGCAATCTGCCAGCTATTTTTAGTAATGGTGCTTTTTGTGTAATTGCACTGGGGCCTCATAGACCAACAGTGGTGTGTTCTCAGCAGTACTTCTTTCTATTTTATTTGCTCTATATGTGCTGTATCTGATGCACTTGATTGTGAGTTTTGGCCATCATTATAACTTTTCAAACTCAGATCTGCCCATTTGTCATACAGCTTAAGTAGTCTAAGTGTGCAATTTGGCTAAATTACAGAGAAAGCAAACCTTTATTGTGTAGGTTGCATCATTTTTGACAAGTTGCATTTTGCCCTCGATGCACTTAGTGTCTAAATTCAGAGCCACCGCTACGCTATGCTCTTTTCCTGCTTTCCTTCTTACTAACATACCCAAAAATTTCGATTTTGTTAACCTTTCGCCCGAAAATGACTCAAGACAACATAAATTAGATGTGCTAGCGTGTTTCTGGGCGCAATCAGTCCATCTTAATGTTCCTGGTCCTTGCACACCTTTATGGAGGGGGTGGGAACCACTGGTTATGCAATATACCGCTCAACCATTAAAATTTGAGAAAATACTAGTTTTTTTTCAAGAATCAGTCTTAAATAACCGTTCGACAAAGTTTTTTTCTGAAGGTAACAGAATGCACTACTTATGAACTATTTGGATGCCAAAGTGATAGAGTGGTTTGAGGAAATATAAAACATGGATTTCTTTTTTTTCATATCAAATATATTTATTACTGCTCTTTTGCAGATTTCGCCTAAAAACTGTTCTAAATAGTTTCAGGTACCTGACTGCAGGTCTGAATTAAGATCGGATTTGCTTCAAAAATTAATTTTCAAAACGGGCCAAAGGCATCAAAAAATCATTTTACCGAATCTAGAAGAGAATTAATTGAACCTGCTACAAATCAAATACGTTAATCTTTTCTTTACTTTATTAATTATGGGGCTGTGCCTGGGAGATTATTCCACAGCAGCTGTGAATGTGGAACAGACAGTTTGAAGTGCGATACAGTGCAAAAATTTATTCAATCCACCCCTACCCGCAAAAGTGTTGTTTTAAAAAATTTTCAGGTTTCAGCTAGTGTCTTTTTGGGATATAATAGATAAGAATTGGTCTCATTTGAAGTAAAAGCACCCAGTTTTGCTGTTTGCTATGCATTTTAGAGTTGAGCTAATTATTTTTCACTAATGAGGTTAACTGCAAATAAGATCACTTTTGATACATTCAGTTAACAAAAATTGTAAAAAAAATGTGATTGCCTCAAAATATAAGCAATCAGTTGAAACTCACATCACAAGTTCCTCGTCGCTGGTACGCTATTGATAAAGAGACAGACAAAAGGATATGCGACAAAATATTCGCTGAGTTTTCATTTGGGGCGATATTTTTCACAGAATCTGGAACAGACTTAATTGTGAAAAAGGAAAAAAACTTCATCCACTTAACCCTCAAATGTTTTTTTTTCAAATTTCAGTTTTCCTCAAATGTCTGTTTGGTACATGATAGGTAAAAGTTGCTCCAATTTGGTATTAAAAAACTCGGTTTTGATGTTTGCTCTACAGTTTTAGAGTTGAGTATTTTTGGTTGATTAATGACATTAATGGCAAAATCTATCAATATTGAGAGATCTAGTTAACGAAAAGGTTGCGAAATTGTGATTTATATTTTTGGTTGATTAATGACATTAATGGCAAAATCTATCAATATTGAGAGATCTACTTAACGAAAAGGTTGCGAAATTGTGATTTTCAAATATTATTAGCAACCAATTGAAACCAACCTTAGAAATCCCCAGACAAAAATGTCCGAAGAATTTTCAAATGAGCCAAAAAGCATCAATAATTATATACGGAATCGAGAATAGAATCAATTGAACCTGCCGCACATCAAATAATCTAATCTTTTCTTCAGTTTTTATTAACTATGGTTGTGAACTTTGGGATGTCTCAACCAGCTGTGGGGGCGGTACTGACAGTCTGATGTGTAAAAAAAGGAGAATTTTATTTGATCCACTTAACCCACAAATTTCCGAATTTCAGTTCGTAGCTTTTGTCTTTTTAGGACATACGTAAGTAATGGCCTCATTCGAAATTAGATTAGAGGTCCCAGCTTTGTTTGCTATTCATTTTTAGAGTTGGGCATGATTTTTATAGTTGATGAAAGACAATAGGAGATCCATGTAGATTCAGTTGACGAAAAAGTTGTAAAAACAAATTCTGAGTGTCTCACAATATTAGCAAACAATTGAAACACCTGAATAGTCCCCAATTGCTGGTTTTTCTCTACCTAGAGAGGTCCAATGTCTTGGGAGTCAAATTCAAGAATTATCACGGCAACTGATTTTTTTGACAAACTGAGTGAAACATTTGGCAATGAGGTGCCCCAATTAATAAAAACATCCTATCTTCATGATGTCAAGCTTAACTCTGCTCAGAGAATCCCAACAATTGGGCTCTACTCTGCCCATAAAAATCCAAATGTTTACTTCTCTCTGCCCAGAGAGGTCCCAAGTGTTGTCTCCTGTAAGCAGCTCTTGAAATCGGTTTTTCCCCGAATATTGCTTCCCGGCATGGGAAGAACAAACATTGCTTCTCAACAATTTTGCAATTTGGAGTATTGAAATAACTTTCTTAAGCTTGGTTTCTTTCAGTTCTTTTGGTTGTACTTCAGGACTTGTCCTGTTTTTATTTCGTCAACAGAATTTTTGTTACGACAATATGACGTTGCAATCACTTCAAATCTGCTTGTTCATTCATTTTCAATCTTTTTGAGATTTTGTTCATTTGCGTGATGAAATTTTTTTGTCACAAGCGGCTTACCTCACTCTCAAATGAATTTCTCACTCTGAAATGGACTGATCTTGCTTAAAAGGTCAAGTGAGTGCCTTGCAATCTAATTGAAGGGTATTTGAGGGCAACTAATGGAAGCAGCCAAAGTTTTAGCAGATTCATAATCGAGATAACACTTCACCTTTTAAGAAAGTTTTCTTTTATTATCCCTTTTAAACTGCAGATATACGAAGCTATTGCAGCTATTTTTTGGCAATCTGCCAGCTATTTTTAGTAATGGTGCTTTTTGTGTAATTCCACTGGGGCCTCATAGGCCAACAGTGGTGTGTTCTCAGCAGTACTTCTTTCTATTTTATTCGCTCTATATGTGCTGTATCTGATGCACTTGATTGTGAGTTTTGGCCATCATTATAATTTTTCAAACTCAGATCTGCCCATATGTCATACAGCTTAAGTAGTCTAAGTGTGCAATTTGGCTAAGTTACAGAGAAAGCAAACTTTTGTTGTGTAGACGGCATCGTTTTTGACAAATTGACTTTTGCCCCTCGATCCACTAAGTTTCTAAATTCAAAGCCTGCGCTACGCTCTTCTGTTTTCCTGCCTGCCCCTCTCTCTAAGCTAAGCTGGCTGCAATTAGAGTTCCCACCCGCCACTTCTATAGAGAATTTTGTCTACGAAATCTTCTAAATAGTCTATTTCAAATAATTCGAAAACAGGGCTAAATGATTAACCTTGTTGGTGAAGTCAGAAGTTTGATAGCTAATGTTTGTTTTTGATTTTTAAAGAAAATTAAAGTTGTCTGAATTACTTTTCTCTATCTATATATTCTGCTAATTCACCGGTATTTTGTGACAATAATTGGTCTGATAATTTCGCTTGTTCGCATTTTGAGTGCAGCTTGAAGTACGTTTGTTTTTGATCTGTTAGTCAATTATCGTTATTATCTTATATTTGAAAAAGTTTGACATATTTCTGAAAATGGTTACATATTTGTGCAAGAAAATAAGTCTTGTTTGTGAAGTCACCATACTGTTTCAACACCATTTCATCTTATAAAGACAACACAAAGTGTAAAACATATTTAAGATTTTCAGGCTTCTTGCGTAACTTTTTTTAACGTTACTATTATCCAATTTACAAGTACTTCTTTTCAAATTGTGTGAACAGCTTTTTCAATAGGCTAAATTCGTAATGGCTTTTTTGTGTACCCGCAGTGGAGCATCTCAGCCAGCTCTTTTCGTGAGTGGCGTTGGTATTTTTAAAGCAGAAAAGAATTCTCAGGTCTACCTCAGGTTATTGCACTTCAGTGAGGCGAGTGTTGGTTTGGACCATGAATCAATGGCGTGGGAATTACAAACATTGCTTCTCAGCAATTTTGCCATTTAGAGTGTTGAAATAACTTTCTTAAGCTTACTTCTCTGCTAGATCATACGAAAGGATAAATTTGGTCGGGAGATTTAGCTGGGATTATTCTCAAAATGAATTGATCGCTACATATGAAAGGAATTTTGAGAAGCAATTGCAAAAACCCAAAACCATACTGCGTCAAACATGCTTCAGAAAGTAATTTTGCGATGTAAACAATGTTAATCTTATCAGCAGGGGTATCATTTCTCTTGCCATCTTTTTATATCGTCTCAGTTAAATAGTGAAATCAATCTTTCTAGAGCTATGCCTCAGTTTTCATGTTCTCTTGCAGTGGGTTCTCGCAGCGTTGTTTTTAAAGCAAATTCGAAATTTAGTTTTAAAAATATTGAAATCTGTTTTCACGACTTGATTTAATTCGTAGCTCATAGTTTTTTCCATGATTCATGCATTACAGGAATGAGTTTTTATTTACAGATATTTGAATGGCATTGCAAGCAATCAGAAGAGCGAATGTACGGCTCCCGCCTGAAGTTAACCGCATTCTATATGTGCGCAACCTTCCTTACAAGATAAGCAGTGAAGAAATGTATGACATATTTGGTAAATATGGACCCATCAGACAGATCAGAGTTGGAGACAGAGCAGATACAAAGGTATGCATGCCACAACAGATTATTGTTTACTAGTTTATCAAGCTTACGGATCTTGATTGCTATAAAATTTACTATCGCTTTGCTAGCACTCTACTATTTCAATTTGCTCTCTATATTTTTCTCCTGCAAAATAACTTAGAATTCTGTGATGAAATTAGAACCTTGTCTCAAACCCTGCACTTTGAAAAACTCAGCTTTCAATTTTAAATGAAACTGCAATAAATACAAACATTAGCAGGCCTGGAGAAAACGTATTAAAAGCTAACAGTAACATACTAGCACGAGGAGAAGCTACAGAGTTGTCAATTGGTGAACTCAAAGCACAATAACTCAATGTAACTGTCCGACTCGGCAGATAACTCTTTCGTATTTTTTTGCGATTAGCTCAGTGATGTGCTTTTGGTCAGGTAGTAATAAGTTTTCCCTCTGGACATGTCATTGTGTAATCAAACTCAGATTAGGAACTGTTGATTAAAATTGTTGCGATCTTTGGCAGATCAAAAATTACTATCTAACATTTACTGTTAGTCTTCAACTTTGGCGAAGCATGGATAATTTAATGAACTATTGATTTATTTGTCAAAATTGAATTAGATAGGACTCTTTTCTAACTAACTAGATGGCTCTCACTAGTCAGACTCCAGCTAGTTAGAAGACTCTAACTAGATGGGATTGTTTTCTACTTAAATGCACAAAAATATTTTAGTCATTCAGAACCCTTCAAGTTTTTACAGAGAGTACCAAGTTATATCACCAGCAGTTATATTGGCGTAATTAGCTGTAGCAGAATATTGGGGTAGTAACGGTCTGTAACCATTGTGTTTAGGGGACAGCCTACGTAGTTTACGAGGACATATTCGACGCCAAAAACGCGTGCGATCATCTCTCAGGCTTCAATGTGTGTGGACGGTACCTGATTGTGTTGTATTATCAGCCTCATAAAATGCATAAGAAGATTGATCAGGAGAAAAAGAGTCAAGAGATTGCCGATTTAAAGGCGAAATATGGTGTTCAAGATACACCAAAAAATTGATGTGAAGCGACAATTTTTCCATAGTTAGACGCGAAAGATGGATTGGTGATGACCACGTGATGGATTCGAGATTAGGAATGTTGGATTTTAGTATTTGTGAACTCTCATTGTATCCCAAATGTGTTGCAACTCTATGTGAATTATCTGTTTATTTAGTTTAAGGTTTTTGCCTTGGTTTTACACCTTCAAACTCATATGTTTTTAATTGCTCTTGAACGAAGTTCATAGCAATTATTGCAAACGTGTTGGTCTTTATTTATGCAAATTTTTCGCTTGATCGCTTTTGCGCTTTTCTTCTAGAACATTCTTTGACTTCTCAAGTGACTTTTTCACGCTTTCGTTCTTCATTTTTGAGTGATCTCTTTTGTTCTCACTCTGAAGTAAAGCTTGTTGCTAAAGTAAAAACGATTGCAGCATGGAAACAAGCATGGATGGATAGCCGAGTCAGCAGTGCTTCTGGTGTGGGATCGGGAGGTCCATGGTTCGAATCCAGGCGTGGTTAACTGTTTTTGCGCCCATAAAGAAAAATTGATTTAGGCTACAGCCCCGGAATTAAATTGCCTCGCCTGTCGTTCAAGAGCAATTCTTCCGACATTAGTCGGCTTATGTTTAAAAGCTGAGCGTCTTTAACCATTTTAATTATTGTCTCTACTTTATACATTCAATTGGTTATGGAAAACTAAATTAGTAGTCGGGCAATCGTGATCAATTTTTACATAGTCATGATCTCACGACCGTAATTTGATAGTTCTCGTGGTGTGGTTGTTTGATTTCACTTCACCGGACAATAACAGGGTTAGCTTTCTTAGGCGGAGTTGTTCCTTTGGTTCCGCTGATTCGTACGTCGCGTGCACTCACTGGTTCCGATTGTTGAAATACCTGTTGGATGTCGGTTACGCTTCGTTGACGTTTGTAGTCCGAAATCGAATCGTCATCTTCATCGTCAAACTCATCTTTCACCTCGTTTTTCAATCGCATCCATCTAGGGTCACGGATGGATTTGATTGACACGACCAGCATCATTATAGCGCAGACTGCAAGCACACCTGCCGCCAATGCCAGAATTCCACAACATAGAATCGTGATTTGAAGAATATCTTCCTGGACTGTTTTCTTACACCCTGGTCGTGCAATCTTTTCTGCTTCGTTGTCACCGCAACTTGCCGGGACGTAGGTGTCATTCCAACTTAGAGAGTTCAATTGGAATAGCCAGTCGTACCCGTCAGTGACGCCACAACAGGTGAACGACTCTTGGACGTTGTCCCAGTTTTCCCGTTCTGTGGATTCGGTGTCGGCGGCCGCAACACTGATGGTCTCTCGCATGTTCGTGTCCAAGCGGCTCTCGACATCTCCGACGAAATACATGCACACAAATATGAGGCTGACAATTATCAGTACAATTAAGATAATAACAATGGCGAGGATGAGCATTATTTTAGGACTGTCCTCAATTTTCCGGGATTTGACGATGCCGAACACGCCAATAGCAATTAGGACCACACCCAAAAATAGGAAAAACGCAACCGGTATAAGTATTGTTATAGATGAAGCATCTAAGATTTTCAAAGCGTGATCGACATTTGCAGAGCCAAGTAGGGTGTAGTAGCCTGCAGCTGCAGCGCCCACTGATAAAAGCCCGACGACAGTGAACAAAGCGTGGCAGAATAAATTTACGCAAAAAATAAAGCTTGTACAACGAGCCATATTGCTCAAAGTGAAGCTTAAAAACGAAATCTCTCAAATTGTGTAGTTGGCGTATTGATCTTTTTTAGAAATTCTTCAGCGCTAGTATACAGCACTCAAGTTTTAAAAATTGTTGTGCTTTTGATAAGTAGATAGAAAATAACTTTGTACAACAGGCCGCACAAATTTTAAATAACGTTGACAAGCATGAAAAAAGATGAATGATGACGTAAGTCGTGTTCGAAGTTATTATTTTCTTCAAGCGTCAATCTGAGTTGAATCTGTACTTCAAATTGGCGCGTGGCTTTATTTTGAGCCGCTGAGTTAATTGATGTAGAACATGCTTCTATGTGCATTATTATGAACACTTGGCAAAGGTTAAAGTAGACTGAACACTGAAACTGAATACAGCAAAGTAATGGACAGATAACGTGCAAGATTAGAATAATAAGCTGATAGTTAGATCCTTCAAATTTTCTATTCAACTATGTATATATGTAGTGGTTGAAAAGATACCTGACCAGACTTCTTTTCCAAATTTAGTAAATAACGCGCTTTCTAAGAAGCTTTTCCAGATGTTGATATGAGCTTGAAAATTAGAGCCAAATGTAAATTGTGCTTACGATAATATTTGATGCGAACAGGTCAAAATTTACCAAATTTTGAGAATCAGACTAGTTAATGTAGTGGACACAGTCATGAAAGATCCCCGTTTAAATCCAGAACTGTCACCGAATGTTTGAATTCCATTTTCATGTTCGTTTATCATCTAAAAGTTGCGATATGTTTTGATTTCAGATTATTTGTTCAGGATGCTGACTTCCTCGACTAAGCTGGTGAGGAAGCTTGCCATTGTCCCCATTACTTCGTCAGGTGAGTTGACCGATTTTAGTCACAGTAATGAATTTGGAGGAATTTTTGCTCCGTTTTTTTTTTTACTGTCTTTCGCATTGCATCTCAAAAAACTGTCTTTTTAAGACGGTTATATCGTAATTTCAAGAATTCGAGAATTTGGAGGAAATTTCAAAAATTTCAAGAATTTCGGTTTTTGGAGGAAAAAATTTATTGTGCAAAATTTTGGTCACATTTTGGTCAGTTTGGCTAAATTTTGTTAGATTTTGCAAAAATTAGATATTTTTGGTTTTTTTATGAGTTGAAAGTGATACGTTTTTGTCTTGTCTGATTATGCTTAACTAGGAAAATGACCCAATACTGGCGTATTGTTTTCAGCATCTTCTTTGTTGACGAGGAGACATTCTGTTGCTGGTGCTGCATCTAGCAAAGTGGAAGTATTTATTGATGACAAACCGGTACTGGTCGATCCCGGCACAACTGTTCTTAATGTAAGTTTGTATGTCTGAGCAATGTCAAAGAAATGTTAAAATTACAAGTGGGATGAAAGTTAAGGCGAGACAAATTTGCAGTTAAGAAGCAACCTAATTGTTCCCACTTTTTAATAATCTGATACAATCTGATACAATTGAAATTCAAAAATGGTCGTGCCGTTTTTCCATAAAAGTCTATCGTTTTTGTTGTCTCGTCTCGCAGTTTCGTTTATGAAAGGTCTCATTGGCCCTCCAATGCGGCAATATTTATCTCGTTTAATTGTTTGAGTTTAAAGCGATTTTGTTATATCCATACACCACGAAGTTCAACGTCAAAATGTGAATGAGTGGGTTCGTAACATTATGTCTGCCTCCTTGTTCAATGCATTATCGTTTAAGAGAAGCGAAAACACGATTATTGATAACATGCTGGAAGGTCGTCATTGTTTAATGTTTTAAAAAATAACTCGCAAATATTTATAGAAGTTTTTACAAGCTTGGAAGTTAATAATCTTCCAATACAATTGAAATTCAAAAATGGTCGTGCCTTCGATGCTAACTTTAAGAATTTTTCAGGCTTGTGCAGTCGCAGGCATTGAGATTCCTCGCTTCTGTTATCATGAGAAACTTTCAATTGCCGGTAACTGCAGAATGTGTCTGGTGGAAGTTGAAAAATCAATGAAGCCCGTGGCTTCTTGTGCCATGCCAGTGATGCCAGGAATGAAAGTTAAAACCAATTCTGATGTATCCAGAAAGGCCAGGGAGGGTGTAATGGAATTCCTCTTAGTCAACCACCCCCTTGATTGCCCAATTTGCGATCAAGGCGGAGAGTGCGATTTACAAGATCAGAGCATGGCGTTTGGGAGTGATCGGAGTCGTTTTGTAGATAATCAATTTGAGGGCAAACGAGCTGTTGAGGACAAAAACATCGGGCCTCTTGTGAAAACAATCATGACCAGATGTATCCATTGCACCAGATGTATTAGGTTTGGCAGCGAGATTGCAGGTGTGGATGATCTGGGTACAACAGGACGTGGATCAGGCATGCAGGTTAGCTACTGCTCTTTACTGTGGTAAAAATTAAAGTTTTAGCTGAATAGTGATTTTGAATAGAACACACTGTATGCTAACAAATCACTCCTCTGATTGCACAAGTTCCCAGGATAAAACTGGCGTTTCCCTATCGATTCTTGACACATTTCGATATGTTGTTTTTATGCTATGCTTTTGCTGAGAAAGAGCAATCCGTAATAGGTTCTTATGATGAATTTCCATATAGACCCTCCACTAACTCTCACCCAACACTGCACCCCATTCCACCCGTAACCTAACCCCGCACGGTCGCTCCACTCACTCTCACCGATTGATGTATTTCACATAGAAAAATATGTGATGGTTTCAAAGAAACATCAAGAAACTTAGAAGTTTTCTTTATTAAAGTTTCAAAGAAGTTTCGCATAGATAACTACTATAAATACAAGCTAATTTTTGTATATTTTCAGTACAAAATTTAATTTAAAATTCAACTTATTGAATTCTTTGACCCGTGTTATCGACCACGACAAAATATGAGTGCTATAATTACAGAGCCGGACACGTATAGAATATGTCTGCTGTAATTTTCACAAAGTCAGTTCTTTTGAAGTTGTCCTAGCTTTATGTTTTGTGAACATCTGATGTGAAATTTTTCTTTACTCGACCAAATCTTTAAGATAAATAAATTTAAGGTCTTTAATATATGATTTAAAATGAGCATATGATTTATCGAAAAATACTCAACGGAAGTTAGAGGAAGTTTGAACGAAAGAGAACCTTCAGTTGGCCGCTACTTTTTGTTTAGGGTTGTTCACATCATTAATACCATCAAATTGGGTTTACTTGTTCATTTTGGTGAAGCATTTATCTTCCTGACGCAAGCTCAGGTATGCTATCTTCGTATGATAATTTGTCAGCCATGAATTTTCTCGCTGGATGATTAAGAATTTGAATTGGATTGAATTAGGAATTTTAATTTAATAAATTAACTTGACTTCAAGGTACTGTGACTTAAGGATTGGTTTCATTTGGAACTTGTTTTTAATTGTGTGTTTTCAGTAGTTGGGTTTTAATAGCTGGTTTAATATTGTTGTTTTTTTAAATTTGTCTTATGACATGCGACGCCACGCCTTGAAATTTTTCATACTTTTTTTTAACTAAGCTGCGTTCGTGATGTCCTTTTTCACACTTATCAGAGCGAGGTTTTTTAGTTCATTCGCCTCAATAGTTTTTTTTGGTCGGACATGACTAATCTCACTTTTCACTCTCAATTAAAAGAATTGTCCTCTCTCTCTCTCTTTTGTAAGGGATCTTTGTTCACTTTAATTGGTGGATTTGGGATCAACTATGTCTGTGTCTTTTCATAAGCTAATGATAACAATTAAGATGAATTGAATTTCTGCCATTTCTGTTATGTTGATATACTCCACAGCTAATCTATAAAACACGAACATTGCAGCCTCTACTTTCAAGTTTCTTATATGCAGTTGCAGCCTACCCCAATTCGAACGGAAAAGTCTCATTATTACTGAAACAGTGTTCTCAACAAAAATTAATTGCTGACATTCTTGATTGCCTTATTTAATTAGTTTAAACAATTATTAGATTTGTGTTGTAATATTGACTATTGAAGAGGTTGATTTGTTCAGATTCTGGTCCATATAAAACTTCATAGAAACTTCTCTATCATCGTTCTCATCAACAGTGTTTTCATTCCACTTAGAGTTATCTTGAAAGCCTGGTTGTGTGACTGAAAGATTGTTTGAAGTTTCTGTGATGTAGATGCGTTCAGCTCCCGAATCGGCTCCTCCGCTGTTGGAACTGTTATCATCTGCACTTCGTGAGTTTCGAAAGAAATCGCGCCGTGAGAGACGCTGGACAAGTTGATAAGTGGGGGTTTTCTGAATAGGCGATTCCTTTGAGGGTGAAGCGCTGGCTATACTAATGTGATCACTGTTTTCATCGTTCTGGGTGGTCTTGCCTGAGTTGGCTTTTCGTCGATTAAACATAATAATGCTTGCTCTCAGAGATGAAGGGCTGGCAATTTTTCCGTTCTAAAATGTATGTTCGTTTTTTGTGAATTAATGAAAATCGGTTCAATTGGCCCGCTGTTAGGCTTTGGTACTTAAAAGCCACATCTGTACGTTAATTTCTACGTTTTCTTAAGGGAATAGTAGTGTAAATTAAACAAATTTAGTTTGGACAAATCGTGGTCAGTAAAATGTATTCCCTGTTTTTTGAATTTACAATTTTAATACTCAAAAGACCCCCAAATTGAGCAGTTTAACCCATGCCCTTATAACACTTTCAAAAACGGAATTGAGAAAGGTTTAATCATTTAATTTCTCCAATGAGTAGATGAATCATTTTCCTATGAGTAAACGGGTACCTGTAACGTAATTTGGCGAGGATTTTTAGCGAAGACCCTGTTTTGATCACGTTGTGGTCTTAAATGGACAGGAGTAGCATTTTGACTGTTGCCCACATGGCTTGCCAAGCCCATGGTTGCTTGCTCACTCCCATTTTCTTGAATTGAGGTGTTCACTCGGCTAGGGGTGACACAGTTGGGATGTTGACGTGGTTGACTGTTTGAGTTGGGGCTATGTCGTTGGGGCGATGTAGTGAAAATGGGTCCGTTGTTGCTGTTGCGTCTGACGCGGATGCTGCCAGTGGTGGCTTTGCGTCGGATCATGGACACCACCACCTGCAGACGACGTTCTTCGTCTTCCTCCTCTTTCAGGCCGCAAGTGAGCAATCTCAGGAACATCTTGCGAAGTTTCTTGTGGAATTTCTGAACATTTTGAACTTTTATGTTGGTAGTTATTCGTTCTAGGTCTACGGATAGGTTTTAGATTTCAAAGCTGTTTGATCAGTCGATAATTTTTCCCTGGCCGCATTCACCAAACTAATTGTTACTAAATTTATAGTTTGTAGAATCCTGATCAAAGAAACGTTCCTATGGACACTCAAGGATTTGATTTAGATGTTGAGAAATTAGACAGGGTTAAGTCCTCAGATACCTTTAGTCTTTAAAAAGTGGCTGCAATGAGTTTTACTTTTTCATGTGGTGGGCTTGCCTTGTACTTATAGCAGGCATATATAGGGCAGATGATGGTCTTGATGAGGGAGAACCATACTAGGGCGGCTATGGCCACATTAGAGTAGAGAGAAGAGTTGTGATTGTGGAAAGATCCCCCATCTGTAGGAGATAGGGCCATAATGAGGACATACAGCTGGTAGGGTAAGATGGAGACATAGAAACAGATTCCAAGAAATCCTATCACCTGAAACCAAGACTTCCATTGCAATGTTTGAGCTATTTTGGAAAAAATGCTGTGTAAAACCTACGTCGTTTGTCTCTAATTTACAACAGTAAATAAGAGACAAACAAGGTAGGTTTTAAATAGCAAAGTTTTCCCAAAAATTGGGCCCCAATTTTATTCAAAGCACCAAATTTAATTTCTTTTGCAAAGTTAGCGAAGTGAGGATGGATTAGATAGAAGCCATCTCAATGTCATCTAGTTGACATTTTAGCTGCGCGGATTAGTCCTCTGTTGTATTCACTTGCCTGGATGAGGTCCTGATCTAGGGCTGTATCTGAGTTGACGTGTTGGGGATTGTCAAAGAGGGGCTTGGACACCTTGTCTGTCAATTTAACATAGGCCCACAAATATATCACACCTGGTATCACTACAAAGATCATCCAATCCGCCACCACGTACGGCCAGTTGTACCTGAGAACAGTTATTGGATTTCCAAGATAGAGTATCAAGCAACCGTAATTAATTGCTCCCAAACGAAGTTTGTAGCAATTATATTAGTCCCGAGGTCATGCAATTTTTCACTGACTGATTTTTCGTCTGATCCTTTTAACTTTTCGTCCTCAGAAGTGGGATAAACAGGTAGCGCTCGGAGGGCATTAAGTGGCTGAGCAGCTCTCTTAGAGCCTTACAACTTACTGCCTTTAAGTATGCGATTGACCGATTCTGGTATATTCGAATCATCTTTCAAGCGTTGTATGCACTAAATTCAATTCTAATGAAATCTAACTCACCAGAAGCTCGGGACGCACATTGAAGCATGTGGAACATATCTCCACATTGGCTCTTGGAACGCTGGAATGTGGAAGCCTGCTATGACAAGACAGTTTGCTATTATAGTCACCACGCTCTGCCTTGAAGTCATAATTTGAG
Source organism: Convolutriloba macropyga (assembly GCF_964194025.1). NCBI lineage: Eukaryota > Metazoa > Xenacoelomorpha > Acoela > Convolutidae > Convolutriloba > Convolutriloba macropyga. The sequence continues at coordinate 42,364,363 of NC_134468.1, read as the reverse complement.
GATATTGCACTGGCTGTGTCGCGGCTATGTACCTGAAATTTTTTGCTTTAATTATTGCGGAGCTCTTGGAGTGATTTGGCTTTAATTGCATATACTCATTACGTGACAAAGTGCAATGTCTAAAATCTGAAAGAGATATCTCAGTTTACAGTGATATCATTGGGTAAGGATCCCACAGAAATTGAAGTGAGGATAGGTTGAGCTCATTGGTGAATTTTTTTATAGCCACATGTTTACAATTTTACCTGTCGCATGAGAGGAACATCATATTGTAAGATGTAACTGCGTCTGTGAATGATAGAACCCATGCTTGCAGCTTACACATGGCTTTGGGTCCTGGAGGGTACGAGGTTACAGCTTCTCCTGAGGCTGGCGGTTGTTCCAATATTGAGGGATAGATAGCGAAGCCGGAGGCAAAAATTGCACTGAAATTGGTTGATGCTGGATTAGTTTTTTAAATTTCTTGCGTTTGTCTGCTCCCAAGTTTTACATCTTTCTATGCAATATTTTTACATTTTAGTGTGCAAATGAATGAATTTGCCGTCTGTTTATTTCATTTCTCTGCTTTGTTCACCTTAAGTTTTGTCCTATAATATTGTTTGGTGGTCTTTCGTGTGAGACATTGAAAGTGCTCATGAAAATGAAAACCTATTAGTATGTTTTTACGGCTGTTTAAGGATGGCATCTGATCATTGGTTTTAAAAGTTTTTGATCAAAGTTTTTTTTCTTTTAAATTTTCTGACTGTGTCATAGTGATGGGAATAGTTGAAGCCAGTCGGCCTGACTAGTTCTTTTCAAATAATTAATGATAATAATAGTTCGCCTGCTCTTCTTAACGCGCTTTGTAAGGAGGACAGCTTCTTGTTTTTACAGCGGAAGCAGAAACCGAGTAGCGTCGGGCGAATGGCTCTCAAACGACAGGCGGGGTGTAAGTTAATTTACGGGTGTAGCTTAGAAACTTTTTTTATGCGGAGTCAAGCAAAAATTTTGCAAAAGTCGGATATAATAGGGGTTAGAACACCCGACCTCCAGGAGAGCAGTCTGCCATGTTAACCACTAAGCTACTATGAATTTGTTCAACAACCGCTCACAATTGCTTAAGTCTTAAAAAAACTTCATTTTGGAATGATATCACTCAAAAATGAAGAACGAAGGCCTAAAAAAGTTACTTAAGAAGTCAAAGAATGTTCTAGAAGAAAAGCACAAAAATGGTAAAGCGAAAATTTGCATGAAAAGAGAAACGCACGTTTGCAATAATTGCCTCAAAACTTCGTTCGAGAGCACTGAAAAAGTTTGACCTATCTTATGCGCAAGCATAGGTTTTGTTCATGAGTGACGTTTTTTAAAAGAAATTAGATCGGGCCAATATTTCATCTTGTGGTATATAAACTTTGTTCCAAACTTTCTGGTTTGAATTTTAGCTGTCTTGGGAACAAAGCTCAAGCTTGCGCTGTTTTGTGTCATGTTTAAGTATTGGATTGCTAAAATAAGAATTTTACTTGATAATTTTTAGAATCTTTCGGTGATGTGTACTCTAATTCGTAAAACTAAAAATATTTATCGTTACTGCAAAATCTATTATGTGAGAACAATTTGAAATTGAGTGAAAATATCGATGGCACTGCACGAGAACTTTTCATGCGTGCTTAATTCTTTAATTCACGGCGTGTACTTATTGAAATCTTTTTTTAATAGCCGCCCTCATCTTCTCAGCCGGCTATTATAGCGCTCCTATTTTTTTTCGTCGAATAAAAAAATGTTTCGCTTTACCTCATTTTGCCGCCTTTTCAACATTTTGCGTGAAATCTTTTTGACTTCTCTAGGCTAGTTTCTCTCTTCTCTCATTCTGCTAAAAGTGATTTTGAACATCAGTTGCTCAGCAAAGCAATTCAAAATGAACAGTCAGTATAAAAAATTGAAGTCAGAAATAGAAACGGGATAAACCCATAAAGCCCAATTTTAGATGCCCGCTATTTGAACGTCGGTCCTATAAGTATTAGTTACCTCTCTCTAATGCTTATTGTTATTGATAGTAGCCCCTGTAGCCTCTCTCTAAGAAACAGAAGTATGTTTAACTACGAAATGCCATCAAAATAAATCGGACTCAAAAAAATGTTTTTGTACGAAAATCGTTTTTTTTTTTCAAAATCTTCTGTTGTTTCAATCCCAGTCATGCTTATTGGAATCAACGGCGGCTATTTTCCGGCAATCTGCCGGGTATGTTTATAGCTGTAAGCTGAGCGGAGCTATATTGCGGTGGTCTTGGTTTTACAATTCAAAGAATTTGAATTGTATTGGGGCGCTGTCTTTTTTAAAGATCTGTGCACATAATTTTATAATTTTTGAAGTCAAATTGGAGTAGTGATCTCGGTTACACCAAAACAGGAAGTGGAGCGAAAAAGCGAGTAGTTTTGTGGCGTGAAATTTTTTCGCTCTAAATTTAAAGTAGAGTGAGAAAACGGTGTTTGAACAAAAATTCGCTTTCTCGCTAGTGGTTTTTTGTTCACATGCGGCATTTTGACTTTGATTTTTTTTTCAATTTTTTTATCTGATTTTTTTAGAAATGGCTCTCCCAATTCACTCATTGTCCGTTCTAGGCCTAGTTTTGTGTTTAGTCAATGAACATTCTTTGAATTGTACGTCAGGACTTGTCCTTCTATGTTTTTTGTTTCGTCGTCTGACGCTCTTTTTTCGTCATACCTCAAAGCTGAAAAGTCAAAATTTCTGAATGACTTCTTCCTCTCACTAACTGCTTTTGTGCGCGTGACGTCATTTTTCACTCACTCTAGCAAAAGTTTTTTGCGTGATTAGATTTCGATCATAAGTGACTTACCTCACTCAATAAAATGTCTTTTGCACTTTAAAATTTAAGTTTATTTTGAATTGGTTTAAGGTCAAATGAACTTATATGTGTAATAAGGGTCCCTAATGAAAAGGCTTCTGCACAATGAATTTTAACAAGCTTTATTAATTTATCGTTTAATTTTTTACATAGCTTTTTGAGCGGCGTCGATAACTTTTTGAACTTATATCTGTATCTGTTTCTATTCTATCATAGGGCACGCAAGTCTATTCTTTCTCAGCTATTCCGACAATCTGCCGGCTATGCTCCAATAGTCTTACTTGCATGTTTACTCACTTACCTTACGAGGTCTCCCAAAGCAACACATGTTAGAAAGTGCTTTGTGATTCTGGGAACATATTTAGTTCTAGTAATGGCGTAGATGAATATGAAGTTGACCAAGACACCTGTGCAGCTAAAGACAGTAACTCCCGTTGCTGCTATGTAACGCAGCCTCTTGTCCGCAAATGGAGACGGGCTATAAACTGCAGGCTGCTCTGTACAGTTATCGAATATTGAGTGAACGAAGTGGGTGTCGGTGCCATTAGTAAAACTCATATCTGAGGAAACACCACCAAGCTGTTTAGTTGTCGAGATAATCTAAGTTTCAGAACTATACTAAATTGATAGCTCTTGGATAAATAATTAAAATATTTTTCGGCCAGTGTAACTTTACGCAGACACTGAAACCATTCTATTGCTAATTATTCCGTAGGATTTTGTTTAAAGAACAATGTACACCCAAAATAAGTTAATGTGAACAAAGAATGAACAAAAATAAATTTTCAATCACAGTTTGACGGCTATTTATGAAGAATTATCCGAACTAAAAATGAATTGAATGATTTTGCACGAGTGTAGAGTAATAAGACGGTGCGCTTGTAAAATCGAATGTGTTTGCCGAATGCATTTACTGTTGGGCCTAAAAATGGGCTTGTGGTTGGATATAGTTGTGTGTTTGAGGGCAATTTTGTACATGGTATGTTGAGGTTCCCTGTGGGTGAATCGGAACGTCACTTCCGGATGTATAAAAGCTTTTTCTCTGTTTGCACAAATCAAATTCATCCACTAACAGGTTAATCTCGTTTGAAGCGCCAATATTGTTGGATTGAAGCAAGAACGGCGCTTTTCTTGTATTGTATGTAAATTACAAGATTTTTTGCGTACCTAGTTCAAGATTAAGTTCATACTAATGATCTGAAAAGAAAAATCAAAGTTAAACAAGGGCTTTGTTGCCCAAGTTATGAAATAATAAGGCCCAAATGTCAGTTGCTTTTTTCCTCTTCAAAATTATATGAACCCTTTTATTTTGTTCTAGATTGGCACCTATGTGGAGAAGATGTTCCAATCAGAGCTGTCCGGAAACGTAATCGGTAAATAAATTATGCCAATATTGTCAAAATACCAGGTTTGGAAAACCATGTATATTTGGCTTGAACGTGAAAATATTTGTTCGCAGATATATGCCCTGTTGGTGCGTTGACTTCAAAACCCTACGCGTTTACTGCCAGGCCTTGGGAAATAAGGTTAGCATATTTTGAACAAAATTTATTTCAACGGAACCAAGTAAAGAAAAAGTATCATCCATCCGTCTATGTGTCGCTGTATACGTTGTTGTTTGTTTGTTTACTTCAATGTATAGTTATCCTTATGTGCCTGGTTGGTCTCAGCTGTCTTGACAGTCTTAGATAGAATTAATTAAAGAATGCAATTTTACTTTTGCCTGCCGGGTATATGAGCATTTTAGTTTAATTCTGTTTGCCCTATACCCCGTTTAGTTGTACTATCAGAGAAAAATGAACACTTGTGTTGACGAAAAACAAAGCAATTTTTCGATTCCAACATTGTTCGTGGAATTTATGAGGCCAGTTTCTTTTATATTTTCAACTCTGTACTCTTAGCTCTAATATAAATGTTCAGGATGTAATTATTTAGGTCATCGTTTATATTTAGAGTTGTCATAATGTGACAGAATTCTTCACAAGATGCTCATATTTGTCTCTTACCGGTCATTAAGGTTGCTGGGGTTGTCTGCAAAATCTTGCAGCGTGGAGTAAAAACGTAAAATACAATTCAGTAGCGACGAGTTCGATAATTGCATGAATCTTCATGCCGCTCAATAATGAAATGTACGTTGTTCAATTACAAAATGTTCAAAGCTAAATTTAAAGGAAAAGTTCAAAGTATTTAAAGAAAAATGCAAAATTTTTTATTTACTTCATATGGAAATTCAGTGCTGCTTTGTTGCGGATAAAAAGAACGCATCAATTGTGAGATCATACCAAATTACATAATCTGGAGTATTTGCATATTTTTTTCAAGAAAAATGATTCCCAACAGCTGGTGCATATTGGGCGGTATTTGCATGAATTTTATAAAATGTGGAATTCATTAGAAATTTGCATTTCTTAAATTTGAGCTAAAAGGAGACTGGATCAATAATTGCTCTCAAAAGAATATAACCACTTTTTTTGAATACCTTTCATCCCTTCACTGCGATGTCCTGTCTGGCGGTGGCTTTGAGGGCATATGATAAATTCCAAGTTGTTAAAAGTAATTGATTGGTGAAGAAGCATTTCTTTTCTGGAGGAAAAAAAATATTGATCGTGATTTTACTTGGGTTTTTCACGATTCATATACGCCTAGATATTATTAGATGAAAGATACGCTCTCTGGTAAACTTGCTATAATATCAGCTCTGAGTGCATAAGAAACATCGATTAATTCAGGTTATCGAAAACATAAAAAGTTAACAAAAGTTCTGATTTTTTTAAGTTCTGATTTAGAGAAGACATCAATGGGAGAAATCACTTTTCTTTATGGAAAAATCAATTAGCTCGCTAGTTCTTTATGTGCCTGAAGAGCTGAGTTCTATGATTTACTCGAGATCCCAAACATTATTTTAAGCAAATTTTGGGTACCGTTGGCTTGTTTTTAACGGATTTGACCTATTTTTGAGTTATTAATTGCTCTCAAGCGAAGTTTGTAGCAATTATATTAGTCCTGTTGGTCTTTTTTTATGCGATTTTTCGCTTGACCGATTTTTCGTCTGACGCTTTTGACTTTTCGTCCTCAAAAACGGGATAAACAGGTAGCGCCCAGCGGGCATTAAGTGCTCTTAGAGCCTTTCAGCTCTGTTTCACAGCTCAAACTTTTTGGGGACTCTCAAACGACCGCTCACCGGTCGTTTGAGAGCAATTCGCCCGACGTTAGTCGGTTATGTTTTGTATTCTTCTACACTCGACTTTGTGAACGTCTATACACTGTCCCAGCTACATGACCTTCCAAATATCTAGTACCAATTTACCTAATCTTGCGAATCAATTCAGTTTGAGCTTAAAGGGGACTCTGGATCTGTAATTGCTCACCAGTGGTTATTAACTTCTTTGCACCCCTTTGTAACTTCTGTGCGATGTCATGCCTCTTGGAGGATTTGAGGTTTTACCTGTAATGTACTTTTAATAAAATCATGTAGGTTTTGCTAACGAGGATTTCAAAATCATTTCGTCCAGCATTTAAGGTTGTCTGAAAAAACTTCTTGCGTTTTTAACGTTTAAACAAAATTCAGAAAAAATAACATCAAGCTATCAAATTGCAACAAAGAATATCAGGGAAAAAGTTTTATCCAATCAAAATTAAGATTTTATGACATCTTTATATTTGAAAAACTCGGGGCAAACCTATTGATGGGCAATAAATTTGTTCAGTCTAGCTATAACTTATGGAACTAGACAGAAAATTGGTTGAATATGGTATTTCTGATGCCGAGGTTATGTAAACTATCGATTCTGAGTGCTTTTTGAAGACGCATTTACAGTTTTTTTCTGGAAAAAAACAGCCATGAAATTTGAGGCAAAGCAGCTGGAGACGCTAAAAAAATTTGAAAGCAAAGTAACAAGAGTTCTGCATAGTTTCTGAAAAATTATGGTTTGTGGACCGAAAGTCCAGAGTTTTGGCTTGCTTGCTGCATTCAAATGCACCAGAATACTCATCAGCGAAAAACCATTTTGATTATGGAGCAACTAATTAGCTCGATTTTAATAGACTTTGCGTAGCAGTAATGAGTTTCTTAATTTACTGGACTAAACTATTCAAAGAAGTCCCAAACTTCTGTTTTTAATAAGATAAAATAGTTTTCTTTTACTAATCTCCTGAGCACTAAGTTGATTTCAGAGGAAATTTCTAAAAATTGTCTGCAGATAGAAAGTTTGAAAATATTGTTAGAGCTGCGAAGCTGTAAGCAGAACTCAGCTATATCGCTGTGTTCGTGCTTTTATTGTTTCGTTAGCTGGAGCTCTTTTTTATTTTACATTTAGTTACCCAGCAAAGCTGAAAATGGCAAGTTTCATGGATGAGTTCATCCTCCCACTAATGGTGTCTGCCCGTGTGACGTCATTTGTTATAGCTGCGAAGCTGTAAGCTGAGCGTAGCTATATTGCGGTGCTCTTGGTTCGTACGACTCGAAGAGGAGTAATGAGATTCTACAGGTGTTTACGACTCGAAGAGGAGTATTGAAATTCTACAGGTTTTTTTTAGCAGAAAGCAAGTTTGTTCAAGACTTGAATTTTGACTTCTTTCTGTTCGAGCATTAACCTCCGTTTTTGATTGTTGACTTCTGTTTTCGAACATTGGACTTTAACATTAGACTTTCGAACATTGGACTTTAACATTAGACTTTCGAACATTGGACATTAGTAGCTTTGTTTGTAATGTGTAGTAATTAGGAACTGCTGGTAATGTTCAAGGTGAAGAGGTCATTTTGAGATTTTTTGTTCCTATATAAGTCACCCCTAATTATCTAAACTACACCGCACAACCCCCCAACACCTACCTACCCCAAACCCCCCAACACCCCCCCCCCCCCCCCAACTTACCCCCACCTACCCCCTCCATTCACCTAGCTACCCCCCCCCAACTACCCCAGCACTACCCACCTCCCCAGCCTATCTACCCCCTCACGTACCTAACCCCCCCAACGTACCTACCCCCCCCCCCCCCCCAACAGCACCTACCCACACCCCTGAACTAAAAAAATTTTAACGCTTTTTTTTGTTATATTGGTCTACTAATTTTGTTATTTCTAGTGTTTTTTTTTCGATATTTTGATTTTGTCCAAGTTAGGGTAGATTATTTTGCACGACGATTCAAGTCGTTTCCGGTATTCTACCGGTTATTTTTTTTAGCAGAAAGCATGTTTGTTCATGACTTGAATTTTGACTTCTTTCTGTTCGAGCATTTACCTCCACTTTTGATTGTTGACTTCTGTTTTCGAACATTGGACTTTAACAGTAGCTTCGTTTGTAATGTATAGTAATTAGGAACTGCTGGTAATGTTCACGGTGATGAGGTTATTTTGAGATTTTTTGTTCCTATATAAGTCACCCCTAATTATCTAAACTACACCGCACAACCCCCCCCCCCCCCACCACCTATCTACCCCCCCCCCCAACACCTACCTACCGCCCCCGCACCCCCTCCCCCCAATTTACCCCCAACCTACTCCCTCCCTTCACCTAGCTACCCCCCACCTACCCCCCCCCCCCCCGCCAACTACCCCACCACTACCCACCTCCTCAACCTATCTACCCACCCACCCCACCCAGCTCCCCGGCAGCTAAAAAATTGTCGGCATTTTTTAGAACACTTTAATGTGGTTTGTTGGGCTACTTTTGTTTTTTTTCTCTTGTCTATTTTGATGTTCTGATTTCGGTAAGGTTAGGTTGGAGATTATTATGCACGACTATTCGAGCCATTTCCGGTATTCTACCGGCTATGTTTTTTGTTTCGTCGTCTGACGCTCTTTTTTCGTTTTACATTTGTTCACGCAGCAAAGCTGAAAATGTCAAATTTTCTGAATAACTTCTTCCTCTCACTAACGGCATATGCGCGCGTGACGTCATTTCTCACTCGTTTTAGCGAAAGTTTTTAGGTTTTTTGCGTGATTAGATTTTGATCATACGTGACTTACCTCACTCTATAAAATGACTCACTTTAAAACTTAAGTTTAATTTGAATTTGTTTAAGGTCAAAGGAACTCATATGTGCAGTAAAGGTTGCGAATAAGAGGCTTCTGAGGAATGAATTTTAACAAGCTTTATTAATTTATTGCTGAATGTTTTTTAGCCTAGTTTTTTGAGCGGCGTCGATTTTTTTTTCATTTTAGATCTGTTTCTATCTCTTATATGGCACGCAGGTCTATTCTTTCGCAGCTATTCCGGCAATCTGCCGGCTATGTTTACTTTCAAGCAAATTTTTTTAGGCCAATTGCGTGTTTATATTTTGATCGTATGTGACTGATCTCACTCGATAAAGTGACTTTTGCAATTTAAACTTTGATTTGAGTTACTTTAAGATCAAAGGAACACTCATCTGTAATGAATATCCCCAATAAAAATTATCTTGGGAATAAATTTCAGTAGGATTCTATTAATGTATTGCTGAATGTTCTTTATTTTTTACATATCTTTTTGAACGGCATCGAAAACTTTGAACCTTTTCGTTCGATAACTTATGGCTCTACCTGGTTCTTAGAGGTTGACCCCCACCCCCCACTGCGCTCACCTCACGCCCCTTCCATTAAGCAAAAGTTAACCTCCTGAAACCGCGGCTAACTACTGACGAAGCCAGGCGGTCGTTTGAGGTCAATTCTCCAGATGTTAGTCGGTTATGATCGGTTTTTGAGAGGACATTTTTTCAATTGCATTACTTTGACTTCGACTTCGTTTTCAGTGTTTATTCTCTTAAGTGCTATTAGTTGGGTACATGTGTTCTATTTGCGCCTATTTGCCAATGGTTCAATTCCTCAACGGGTGTTGAATGCTTTTTATACTTTCTTCGTTGTCATAAAATTTTCGTGATTTTTTTTTTGCCCGTGAATTTATCGGGTGATTTTTTTAAACTCTGTTCTGTTATCACTGTCTTTTCACTTAATCTCATTAATGGATGGTCTCGTTGGATTCTAATGGGGAATAAGCTATTCGATTTATTTGTTCAAGTTCAAATCTAATGCTCTCAATGACTCTTTTGTCTTCTTTATTGTCTTATCGCTTAGTCCCATTATGAAAAGGGTTTCATCGGTTCCTGAGGATGTTTAATTCAATCGAATTAATCGTTTTAAACTATAGCTCTTGTTTTCTTTGACTTATAAGCTTTTTGTTGTCCAAGAAAATAAGCAAGTGTGAGTTTGACTGGTATTTGCTGTCTTATCGCCTGATAAGGTCTCATTGGTTGCTAGTCAGGATTTAGTTGATCGAAATAATTATTCCAGTTTGCAGCTAATTCTCTCTGTTACTGTTACAGTTTTCCTATTAAGAAAAATATTAACCGAATTTCAAGAGCTTTTTTGAGTATTGGCTGCCCTATCGCTTATTGATGACAATTTTTATTCGGTTGCAGAAGCCACGAAATAAGTGAAGCTAATTAGTTGCCGGAGTTAAGTTACTTTCGAATTAAGTGAATTCGATCATTTCCCTCATTAATAGCCGCACAGCGATAGCTGGGGATAATATTGTCCTTCTCTTGGTTTTTTTTTGTCGTCGCGATTTTTGTTACCACCATATGACGTCACAACGACTTCAAATCTGCTTTTTGTTCATTCGTTCATGCAATTTCAACTGAAGTGCGCGTGTGACGTCATTTGTCGCTCTTAGTGGAACGAGTTTTTTTTGTTCATTTGCGTGATAAAATTTTTGGTCACACTTAACTTACCTCACTCACAAAAATGACTTCCTCACTTTGAAATTGACTTTTATTTACTTTAATTCAAAGAGATAAGGTCAAATGGGTGTACGTCACTCTAAATTAAGGTTTTTAGAGAGCAGCTAATAGAGGCAGCAAAAACTTAAACAGATCTTTAATCAAAATTTTACATATCAGCCTTCAATGAAAAGACGAATTTTTTTGGTCTGTCTTTTTTTTGTTTTTTTTTGAGACTGCAGATCTACGAAGCTATTGCGGCTATTTTCTGGCAATCTGCCAGCTATGTTTTTTAGTTTTTGTTTCCATTAGAAGTGCTAAAATATTTTATGACCTCTAACGTTTCATTATTTGAGGTTAATGATTGACATATAGATGGTGGTTTTCTTTCTTTGAAGCTTTTTGGTTTCTCAGTTCTTGACCCAAGGATGTTGTATTTTATATTCATTCTAAGGATAAGTAGTATCATTTTTTGAAAGGTTTTGATGTTTTTGGTGATTAATAATAATACATTAGATCTCATAAATTTATAATTGGGTTTTTGTTTTTGTTCAATTTTGGGCTTATAGGGTCTTTGGCTTTGTTGAATGTCTTAGTTTTAGGGTTGCTTTGAAGTTGATAATTATTATTGAGGTCTATTAGACCATTTGGTTCTGTACCTTGTAATTCAAGACTTGTACTGCTTTGTTACATTCAGAAGTTTCTGGATTGTATTGGTGAGCTGTATATTTTATGATCTACCACACTTTTTTCTGCGTTTGACGTTCGTGAGGCTGGCAGCCTGATTTTTTCAAATTACCGATCAAGTTGAGTGAGAAAATTGTATTTGAGGAAGTTGTCGATTTTTGAAAACGATTTTTCGCGTGCTGTAATTCGATTTGTTTTCAGCGTTTCTTGTCGTGCGTGCTAATAATGTGATACATGTGTTCTTCTAATTGGGCTTATTTGTAGTTGCGCGATTTCATCAACGAGCAGCTAATGCCTTTTATTTATTACTTTGACGCTGTTTTTATAAAAAAATATATGTGAATATTGGATTTCACATTTTTTGTTCTTTTTATGGTCTCTTATCACTGAGTATCTTTAATGACAGGTCTCATTAGCTGAAAATTAAGAATAAATGGTTAGGGGTTTTTCTTTACTTTTGTGTATACTGTATACTTACAGGCTGTTGTTTTTCCTACTGCTGTGTTAACCGCCTATTCTTATTAAAGACTATTCTCATCGTTTGCGACTGAGAATTTAGTTATCTGAAATAATTTTTTCGGTTCCTACTTTTTGCTTTCTGTTACTTCTCAACTATTTGTTCTCAAGGTATTAACGAGGTTTTATTGGTTGCTAAAAAGGAATAAGTGAATCGAATTGGTCGCATGAGTTTACAGCAGTTGTTTTGATAATTTTGACACTTTCTTTCCAAAAAATAAAAATTGAATTTTTAGTCTTGCTTATATTTTTTTTCTGGTGGACTTATCACTTAGTCTCCAAACAGTTCTTATTGGCCTTCTAGCGTGGCGTAACTTTGATCAGTTTGTTAGCTCCAACTTGTAGCTTCATTTAAGGATTTGGGCATTTAGTTATGAGCTTCTTTGACTCGACAGATTTTCCATAATTTTCTGTGCCATTTTCTTTAGGTTTTGCATCTTTTGCTTTCTATCATTGATTTCCACACGGTTGTTGTATTGTAGAGTCATTCTGAAGACTCGTAGAATGGGTATTTTCTCAAAGTGTTTTTTAATGATTCTTAAAACACTGAATCTTCAAGGACATTTTCTAATTGTTTAGACTTTTAGCGCATATAGGGCGGGTCATGTGTGCATTTTTGAGTCTTAGTTCGATTTTTCTTCTAAAATATTGATCTCCAGGTCACTAGTTAATAAAATTCTTTGGATTGTTATTAAGGACTTGGTCGGTTATTAATAGCCGCACAGCGATAGCTGGGGCTATTATTGGCCTTCTCTTGGTTTTTTTTTTATTTCGTCGTCATGATTTTTGTTACGACCATATGACGTCACAGCCACTTTTTGTTCATTCGTTCATGCAATTTCAACTGAATTGCATGTGTGACGTCATTTTTCGCTCTCAGTGGAGCGAGTTCTTTTGTTCATGCGCGTGATTAAATTTTTGGTCACACTTGACTTACCTCACTCTCAAAAATGACTTCCTCACTTTGAAATTGACTTTTATTTACTTTAATTCAAAGAGATGAGGTCAAATGGGTGTGTGTCACTCTAAATGAAGGTTATTTGAGATCAGCTAATAGAGGCAGCAATAACTTTTTTAACAGATTTTTAATCAAAATATAACAGATCAGCCTTCAATGAAAAGACGAATTTTTTTGGTCTGTCTTTTTTACTGTTTTTTTTAGACTGCCGATCTACGAATCTATTGCGGCTATTTTCTGGCAATCTGCCAGCTATGTTATGTTTTGACGCGCTTTACTTTTTGATCACGTTTTTCTGTTTGTATTATCACGATTTTCATGTTTGACGCCTGACTTATCTGAGCCACAGTTTCAATTGAATTGATTTCAAGTTCTTTCACTCATTGAATTACGCTTCGTAGTGAATACGGTCAATGTCAAAAGACAAAATCTCAAGAAACGGGGTATCTTTAAAGCCCGGTCATTGAATCATCATCAAAATTCATTAAGATAACCCAGGGTACGATTTCGTCGGTTAAATAGAAGTGAAAATCTTATTTCGTTTTTCCTATACTTCGTGTACTATATGACACTAAGTTTGGGACAAAAAATTATATTGTCACTTCTTGAATCAAACCGTTTCAACCGAATCAAACCGTGTCTATTTCAACTCCTGTATAATTTAATAAACTTTTTTTTATTAATCTGGAAAATTTAATAATCTGCAACTTCAATTTCAAATGGAATTCAACGTTCTCTAAATACGTTAGAACAAAATCTTGTTCCTCCTCGGGGCTCGAACCCAACATTCGTGCCAGGCGACCTCGTATCAAGGCACTAAGTCCCTCGGTCGACTAAGATTTTGTTCTAACATATACTTAGTGTGGTTGCTAGCTGGCATTAGTATTAAGGTTAATGACTTCATTTTAGGAGGTGAATTTAGTATATTTTTAGTCTGCAACTGCACACGAAATTAGGACACGTTTTGACCCTTAGAATTTTTTTTTTCAACTTCTATCTCTTCCTTTTCTGTTTCAATCCCGATTTGCGTCGAGAGGGTCAACGGCGGCTTGTTTCCGACAATTTGCCGGCTATTTTAAATATTTTTGAATCCTAATAAATTTGTATAGGCGACAAATAAAGCATTCGAGGGGGCGCAACCAAGAATCAATTTCAGCATCTAATTATTGATAATCTAAAACAGTGCTTTTTTGAAAAAGTAGTTTGGAGAGCTTGCTGTTATTAGTTTTGTGCGCTATTTTAGGAAAGTGGAGAGTGTGGATGTTATGGACGCGGTTGGATCGAATATCGTTCTGAATACACGCGCTGGTGACCTCATGCGAATTATACCCAGGAACAACGATGTTAGTCATGCACACTCTAATCGTAGGTGCATAAACAGAAAGCTGTATTTGTGACATTTTTTATTGATTAAAAGGAACCCCTCCCCGCAGCTTAGTGGGCATATAACTTTTACGTCCCCTAGACGCACCAGATATTTTGTTCATAGTATCGAGGTACATAACAACATATAATTTATAAGTGGGGGTCATAAAAACAGTGGAGGTGGTGGGGGAAACAACAGATCAGGTTTTCGTTGTAGCCATAAGCAGCAATGAAATTGAGCAATACTCTAAAATTGTATTACGCTAATTCTAATTAGCAATTGCTCCCAAATCAGGACGGCTGTTAGATGCTCAATATTGCTTCTCTTTTCAACAGATTGAAATCAAATTTTATATGAGGGCTGTGGTATATAGTCTCAAATTTTTAATGCGCTGCAATTGTAGGATATAAACGAAAGCTGGATTTCTGACAAGACCCGCTTCTCATATGACGGACTCAAGTACCAGAGACTGACACAGCCATTTGTGAAGAACGAGAACAGTGGTGCTCTTTCTAAATGTTCTTGGGCGGATGCATTGACAGCTGTTTCCAATGAGTTGAGCTCCGTGGATGGTTCCGAAATCGCAGTTGTTGCTGGTGGATTTGCATGTGCCGAGTCATTAACGGCTACAAAAGACTTGATGAATAGACTAGGCTGCGAGAATTTATTCACAGAGGAGAGATTCCCTCTATACAGTGGGTATGTAACTCAATTGCTTGTCCATTTTTACGCTCTAACGTTTTCGCACATGTGTAATTCGACTGGATTTGAATCCAATTTTTCTGTATGTTTTTATAGCTGCGAAGCTGTAAGCTGAGCGAAGCTATATTGCGGTGCTCTTGGTTTTTTACAATTCAAAGAATTTTTACAATTCAAAGAATTTGAATTGTATTGGGGCGCTCTCTTTTTTTTTTAAGATCTGTTCACACATTTTCATGATTTTTGAATCAAATTGGAGTAGTGATTTTGGTCACGCCGAAACAGGAAATGGAGCGAAAAAGCGAGTGGTTTTGCGGCGTGAATTTTTTTCGCTCTAATTTTAAAGTAGAGTGCGAAAATGGTGTTTGAACAAAAAATCGGATTCTCGGTAGTGGTTTTTTGTTCACATGCGGCAATTTCACTCTGATTTTTACTGTTTTTTCGATTTTTTGGATCGGATTTTTTTCTGAATGGTTGTCCCAATCCATTCGCAGCTCATCCTAGGCCTAGTTTTTTGTTTGAATTAAAATTTCATTTCTCGCTAGTGGTTTTTTTGTTCACATGCGGCATTTTGACATTGTTTTTTTGTTTTTTATTCTTATTTTTTGATCTGATTTAAAATGGTTTTCTCAATTCACTCATAGTCCATTCTAGGTCTAGTTTTTCTGTTTAGTCAATGAAAATTCTTTGAATTGTACGTCAGGACTTGTCCTGCTATGTTTTTTTGTTTCGTCGTCTGACGCTCGTTTTTCGTTTTACATTTGTTCACACAGCAAAGCTGAAAAAGTCAAATTTTCTGAATGACTTCTTCCTCTCACTAACGGCATTTGCGCGCGTGACGTCATTTCTCACTCGCTTTAGCAAAAGTTTTTAGGTTATTTGCGTGATTAGATTTTGATCATACGTGACTTACCTCACTCAATAAAATGACTTTTGCACTTTAAAACTTAAGTTTAGTTTCAATTGGCTTAAGGTCAAAGGAACTCATTTGTGTAATAAAGGTCCCTAATAAGAGGCTTCTGCGGAATGAATTTTAACAAGCTTTATTAATTTATCGCTGAATGTTTTTTACCTAGTTTTTTTAGCGGCGTTGATTTTTTTCCAATATAGATCTGTATCTGTTTCTATCTCTATTATATGGCACGCAGGTCTATTCTTTCGCAGCTATTCCGGCAATCTGCCGGCTATGTTAACTAGTATGTCGATTTTAATCACTCATAAATTAATTCAGCTGAATTAGTTTTTATCTTAAAACAGAAGAATAACAAAGCCACGCTGTAATTGCTTTTCTCAGCCGGCTTTTATTGCGGCCCTGATTCTTGGGTCTCGAAGAGTTGTGGTGATCTTCGTTTTCAACGACTCGAAGAGATGAAATGGTGGCGTATTTTTACGACTCGAAGAAACGTTATCGTTCTATTTCTACCACTCGAAGCAGTCTTGGAGGTGTCTTTTAATCAATAATTTTGTAGTGAATTTCAAACAGGAAATTCTGCGCGTAAAAAGAATTTGCAATGATTGGACTACTGAACAAATCTGAAGAGTAGAGAGAAAAGAGTGTTTTTTCCCACACCTCTGTTTTGGAGAGAGCGAAAAGAGTTTTTTAATTGCTCTCGAACGAAGTGATTTCTTGAATGATTTGAAATGCGCGCATGCAGAGTCTCTTGCTAAAATAACACTGATTGTGAGTGGTTGCAGTTTTTTTAGGTTTGGCAGTTTTGAGTTAATTGCGTGCGTGAAGTCACTTTTCACTCTTAATGGAATAGTTAATGCCATTCCTAAAGTCACTCTTATGTTTGTTCATTCGCGTGATTAAATTTTTGATCACGCGTGACACTAAATACTGGCTTTTCTCACTTTCAATTGTAATTAAAAGAGATAAGGTCAACTGAGTTTGGATCACTCTAATTGATGGCTATTTCAAAGCAGCTAATAGAAGCAGCAATAAATTATACAGATTAGAAATCAAAATATTACATCTCAGCAGTTTAAAAAAAGGGAAATTTCTTTCTGTCTGTTTTTTATCTTTTTGAGACCGGTGATCTACTAAGCTTTCGCGAATATTTGCTGGCAGTTGGCCTTTTTGTGATAACTTAAGGTTTACTCCTGATATAGAGGTTTTTCTCTTTTTAGCATGTTTTGCTATTTTCGGACGATTATTATTGAATGATTGGGAATGGCATACACGCTCTTTGCTCGTATTGTCTTTGGAAATTATTATCATTTTTCGAATTTTTCAATCTGCAGGGGCTAATGAAACGTTTATGGGCTTAAAGATAGGTTACTGGTCAGTTTTCAACGTTATTCAAATATACGCATAATATACGGTTCGAATATTCAAATGTACGAAATAATAACAAGATCTTCAGCAATTTCTTTGTTTGTGTATTGAAATACTTTTTTCGAGTTTTTCCATCTCGAAGGGCCGACGAAGCTTTGGAAAGCTTTTTCATGGGTTAAAGCCTAGATTATAGTGGCATAATTTTGGTTTTGTGATCAATGGCGTGACGAAATTGAGCAAATTTTCGTTAGTTTTGCTACTTTTTCTCAGTTCTTAACTTTTTTATAGTCTTGCTTTTGTTTGTCGCTTATAGGTGCAGCTTGCTTGATTTCTGCCAGCCTGCAATTTACTTATTCTTTAGATTTTTAGCAAAAATTGTTAAGAAGTATTAGACAGATTTTCGATGAATTCTATTTTTTTAATTAGTTTTTGGAATGTTTTGTCTTTTTCATTTTTTCTCAGCTCAAGTCAAGAATTTTTTATGAGCTGAGTGCTGTGTTTTTAATTGCTCTCAAACGACTTTTGTAGGAATTGTATTAGCCCTGTAGTTTTTTATTCGATTTTTGGTTGACCGATTTTTTGTATGAGCCCTTTGGCTTTTCGTCGTCAAGAACGCGATAAACAGGTTGCGGTCGGAGGGCATTAAATTCGTTTAGAGCCTTAAGCCTTACTATACTCTAAGAATGTGATTCACCAAAACTGTTTTGAGGAGCCAATTTTAGTGTGAAGGGTGCTTAATCCCCCAATTACTTTCCTCAACAATCCCAATGTCCACCCCTCCTCCACCTGTCGATTTTAACACCCTCCCATCTAGCCTTCACAACCATCTCTTGACACCCCACCCCAACGCAATAAATCGTTCGCGTGGTTAACTTTTTTTGTACCACATGATTTACCTCATTCTCAAAATGACTTGCTGTAGCTCAACTTGATTTCTACTTTCTTTAATTGGAGCAGATAATTTCACATAAATTAAAGTTGTTTGTTTTTGCAGGCATCTAATTTAAAAAACACATAACTTCTAAATCAAATTAGAAAATCTCAGCATTTAGTTTTGAAACATCAAACTGTAAAAATCTCCTTATTTCAGCAATTTTTTTTTCTCATTTTTTTTCTACAGACCGTAGGTCTATGTTGCTTTTCACAAAATGAGATTATAGATAGCACCTTTTACATTTGTGTATATAGTAATATAATAATATAATTTTATTAAATATATTTATATTATTTCTATATTTACTAAGTTTTTAAGCTGTCCCAATCTTCCTGATCTTTCAGTACCTTCTTCTTCCGAAATTGCTCCATCATTTTTTGCTGTAAGAGGAGAAAGCGCTACGATCCCAGCCATAAGTCTCAACTACAAAATCCGAAAATTTGTCAGCGCGCTTTCTCACTGAGATACTTTTTCGTGACAACAACAATAATGACTATCACAAATTTATTTTTGTTGTAGTTTTTTTGCAGGAATGCGTTCTGAATAGTGAAGAATTCGAACAGAGTTGCATTTACGCGTTCAAAATTTCATGTCGATTTGGGAAGCGATCCTTACAGAACTCTTTGTATTCTTCCCCTTTAATGTAAAAAAAATACATTCGACAAAACAAATACCAAGCGATATCCAATCTTTCCATCCATATTGAGACCCGTTGCTGATCCAACACTTTTCGGCTCTAAATGGTTCTTTCGTGAAAACTTATGTTGATTGGTTGTGTGTTCATAAAAAGGGAAATAATTTATTAGATTGTTATTATCATCGATAATGCCTATTGATAAAGGCTTCGTCGATTTCGGGGCTATATTTGACAGTCTACTGGCTATTTTGTGCTAGTCTACTAAATTCTGGCAAAGTAAGAGACAGTTGGCATTTCCGTTTGGCAGTTGCAGCTTGAGCTCGTTAATTCAGTCTCAATTTTTTACAGTACTGACTTCCGATCTCAGTATCTGCTCAACACTGGAATAGCTGGTGTGGAGGAGGCGGATGAGGTCCTCCTCATCGGAACAAACCCCAGATACGAGGCCCCTCTCTTCAATGCACGCATTCGCAAGTGTTTCATACACAATGACCTCAATGTGGCAGTGATTGGCCCCAAAGATATGAAGTTGTCTTATGACGTTGATTACCTTGGAGGCACACTTAGCACAGTGGAGAAAATCCTTGATGGAAGTCACCCATACGCCAAGGTGGTTACGCCTGAATATTTTTTGTCGATTGCCGTGTTAGGTACTCCATAGGTGTTATGTAGTTGCTTGGCTGTTTGTGATTCAAAGAGGAGTACGCGTTTTCTACTCTCCTTTTTCAGAATTGAGCTTCTCATTTTCTTGCAATTTTGACCTCAGATTCTTTAGCTTCTTTGTCGCTGTTTTAAATGTCAATTGTAGAATTGCCATTTATAACTGCAGCATATCTTAATGTTCAATATGTTGTATGGTTAGGTAAATTGAATATTGGGTGTTCATTACTAAAGATTTTAAGGGAAATATTCCTTTGATGTTTATTTTGGAAAATGTTGATTGTTTAGTACTAAGGTTTTGGGCATTTTGGTTTTCACACTCAAATGATCAGTTTTATCGCTTACCAATTGTTTTAAAAGGAAGCCAAGTGACAGCGGGTGTTTTGAATTGTAATTAATAGACGCCGTCAGCCTCTCAACGGCTATTATTTAGGCGCGCTCCTTTTTTGCGACTCGAAGAGGAATATTGGTTTTCTTAAGGTTTTTTTTAACCGGAAGTGCTATTTGCTCTGGTGATGTTTTGACCTAATAGTTAAAGTGAGTAAAATTGCCGTGTGAAATATCTTTTTCTGAGCCAGAGAAGTTTTTTTGTTCATGGGCTGCGTTCAGTGAATGACTTTTTGACTTTGAAACAAGTTTGAGATTGGCGCATAAAGATGACAGTTTTAGCCGTGTTTTTGTCCATTTGGCCCAAATTTCTTTATCAATAGCCGCACAGCGATAGCTAGGGCTATTGTTGGCCTCCTCTTGGTTTTTTACAATTCAAAGAATTTGAAGTGTATTGGGGCGATGTCCTTTTTTAAGATCTGTTCACACAATTTTTATGATTTTTGAGGTCAAATTGGAGTATTGATTTTGGTCACGCCGAAACAGGAAATGGAGCGAAAAGTGATTTTGCAGCGTGAAATTTTAACGCTCTAATTCTGAAGTGGAGAGCGAAAACGGTGTTTGTTTGTCACACATGGCTTACCTCTATCTCAAAAATGCTCAGTTTGAAAATCAGTTTTTCTATATTTCAAGAAAATGCCAACTGATTGAATGTCACTCTAATTGAAGGTTGTTGAAGAGCAGCTAATGGAGGCAGATTTAACTAATGCCGATTCTTAGTCAAAATATAATATCTCGGCAATTGAAAGAAATTTCCTTTGCTGTTTTTTAATCTTTCCAAGACTGCAGACCTACGAAGCTATCGGGGCTGTTGTCTTGCCATCTGCAGGTTGTTTGATTTTCAACATAAAATTGAATAGTAAGCAATCATTGGAATTAAGCAGTTTATTTCTTTTGTTTGTGAATATAGATAAAAATCAAAATCAGCTGACAAAACCGTCAATTAGTTTCTGTTTCTGGAGACAAATAGGTAATAAGCTTCTGAATTATCAATGCGAAGTTCTGCAGAATTTTTGTTTTAAAAAACAGGAAACGTAAAATTATCAAGTGTCCAGGTTTACGTACCAATAAAAAATTCTAACCGGGAAAGATACTGGTTGCGCAGTCCAGAATATAATTTTTATGGCTTCAGTTGCTCTTGAACAAAGTTTGAATCAGTTATTAACTGTTTTTTCACAAGCTCAGAGAACCCAGGCGATCTTGGCCGCAATAGCCAAGCGTAATGCACGCACATTATGCTTGGGTACCTTCTTATCTGAAATGAAACAAATAAATGTGAATTAGAGCCCCAAATGTAATAAAAAACTGCGATAAAACAAGATATATACCTGACTTTCTACCAGTTAAAGTGGAGTACTGAGCACTGAGAGCACAAAGATCACCAACTTCGGCCTTCACACCAGCCACAACAAGCCGTTTTGGACCTTTAAATGACACCGCGTCCACATACTCAGCGTAAATGTCATTGTAAAACTCGTACCCCAACTCAGTACACACATTTGCTCGAAGATTCGCACGGAAAAAGGTACAATGCACCTCTTTGCCGCTCATCTTCTTCACGAAACATGGCACACATTTACGATTGGATCTAAATAACAAACAACAAACCCTCTACAACTAATAACAAGCAAAATAACTCTAGAAAAATACATAAAAACACCTATAATTATTATATACATATGCATTTACCTTTCAACAACGGGCTGCAGACCACCCTGTGAACGAGGAAAGATGAACCCAGCAGCTTTCAGGCGATCGAACTGAGTCATCACACGAGTCCTGTGCTCTGCTGAAGCACTGAACCCGACATGAAGAGGAGCCAATTCCTGAGCCACCATCTGCTGAGTTGGAATTTCCTTTTCCTGAATTTGCATCACGCCGTCTATCTTCACTTCCACTCTATACATCAACGCCTCACAATTAATGGTCAACTCTGATGTCCCCACATTCTTTGTCCTCAGTCTCCAGTGTTCTGCCCTTGCTCGGTAAGCTTTTCGGTCCTCAAAAGTCTTGACAAACGCTGGATACGCCCATTCAGCCTGAGGAAACGTTGTACTTCGCAAGAACGACAGAAAATCTTCATACTGAGCAACATCCATGATTAACAACAAGTATCTGAAAGTTCGAAATTTGAGTTAAATTAGTAGTCAAGCAAGCTAAACGTGCAAAATGCAAGTGAAACGTACAAGTGCAACGTGCAAAATGAACAACCATATGAATGAAATTACACAAGTTGAACAAGTTATGCAGTTATTGCCAAGGACGTTTAAATACCATGCTATAAAGACCGCTATTTGTTAAGAACACATGCTGTAGAACACACAATAACACTCTGAACACACAATTACACCCTTCATTGACATTTACTTATTCACTACGCCTCACTAATTCTTCCTTTTATCCCCTACTTACGCCCTTATTTCCCCCCACAAAACAAGTTTGATATATACTAATGACTACGATATTAGTAGCACCTTATTAAATATTAATAGCACCAAGTATATTAGTCGGTATATCAAAACAAACTATCCCAAAATACAACTAAGTATATACAACTAAAAGTCAGTCAATAAGTTAAATAAATAAATATGAATAACTAGTTACACTGTCGGTTCCATCACAACAACTCCTCCCTTATCCTCAATCTCCATCTCTTCCCTCACCTCACTCCTTCTCACACATCTTCCTCGCCTTCTCCTACTCCATATCCCAATAGTCCCGAATAATATTAATAATAAGAAGAATACTAATAATAATATTGCGTCCCAGTCCCAACCATCTCCTCCATCTTCTACACATTAACTATCACTGTACTATTAGGAATTTTGCACTCTGGGTGAATTAAACGGGACCAGTGAACTCCTTTCCCTGACACATACCTGGTCCCGCTGCTTCAACATCCCAGAGTGATATAAGACGGGCCGAGAGTGATATTGAGGCACATATTGATATCAGAATAATCTGAAAAACTCGAAAAAACATGTTAAAACTGCAAAATTCGACCTCCTCAACAACTATCCCCATAGCCACACGCACACCATTCTACCAAACAACTACACTACAGCATGTAAAATCACCATATTTATAGTAATATCAATAAACACACACATAAACACACATATAAAAGTAGAGTACACCTGAAACAAATAAATACCGCATAAACAAGTGCCAAGTTGAGAAAATTAGAACCAGAAGCCTGAGTACATTAAATAAATGAGTGAATAAACACTGGAAAGCCAAATAGAAACCAGTTGGACGCCCAGAAGAGCGACATCAGCAGAAGATTGTCCTGAAACACAGTTATTATTGAAACACGAAAATGTTACTTACGATTGTAATAAATCTCATACTTTTCGGCCCCACTTTTGAGACTCCGATTAACACAGAAGAAGCGCTGGCCCAAGGAATAATCTTTCACAAGAAAGGAAAGATCCCTATAACCGAGAAGTTCATAAATGCGGAGTTTTTAGTTCCGTTTCCCCGTTATAACTTCACAGTACGACACCAAGTAGAGACTCTACTTCACGAACTCTCGACAAAATGGGTTACGCAATCAGCGTTTTGTAATACTACATGCAGTGCCACATACAAAAACAACAAAGAGGTGTTCAATATTGATTAGCTTTACACGAAGATACTCAACGAAACAATTGAAGCAGAAATCGAAGTCTTCAAACTGAGGAATGAGACCGAAAAACTCTTTACTAGAGTCGAAGAAGACCCTCAAAATCGACAGAAGAGAGCCGCCCCCTTCCTATAGCAGCAGCAGTCGCTGGAATTGGACTCTTCGGTCCAGAAATAGCACTGAGCAGCGGAGGATGCGGTGGTATTACAGGAATTTTCGGCTCTTGCCAACGAACGTCTCAAAATGCCGAAAGCATCGAGACTAGCCAACAGTTTCAATAGCCTTAACGACTACGTCATGGAAATTAGCGCCCAAACAGATGAGAAATTTTTTCTAGTTGCTGACGAAATTGCAAAAGTTTACAAAGTGCAAAACGAAATACAAGAAAACCAGAACAGAAACTGGAAACTAGTTGAGGATCAATTTGCAATTGTTGATTACAACTTGAACGGAATAGCAACCTGTATGAAAATGCACGCAACGCAACAACAACTTAACAACAGCATCATTACTTCTTACACTTTATGCAGACATTAAAAGTTATCGAGCAGCTTTATATTCTTTTCGAATTAGTGTTATTAATGCTATTCCCACTTTACTTAATAAAAGGCTTCCAATCTCTTTAGTACCACGTAAATCTTCATTAAAGATCCCTGATGCAGTCCATGATAGCCAAAAGAACGCCCCAGATCGTCTAACGTTGGCAATACCCATGACTGACATACTTTCGTATTACGATGCGAAACTTGTACAAGAGGTTTCGACAGTAGAAGACGGACTTTTACTGACACTTGTCATTCCCCTATCCTCTAGCCAGACAGTATTTAAATTTTATCGTGCAAACGTAATCCCTATACCCCAGAAAGACTTAGTTGATGCTTACAATGGGTAATTGGGGGAGAATACTTACCAATCTCAGAAGGTCAGATGGAAACAACAGTACTGACGAGAGCTCACTATGACGACTGCCTTGGATCGCCAAGATACCAAATGTGGCATGAGACAATGGAAACACACCTTGGATTCTCCTCGTGCCGAGCAACCCTCAAGTTTCATCATGCCATTACAGTATTGAAACTATGTGACACAGAGAAGGTTGTGTTACCCAACCCCGAAAGAGCACAGAATCTTGGTTACGGAATTTGGCTACTCACATCAGCTTCAAGTGATTTTAACCTTAGTAAGATTGGTATGGGAGAGAATGGTCGACAAACCAACTTTCCTCATAAAGGTTGTAACATCTGTTTAATCACATTAAAATGTGGACATACAATGTTCAGTGACCAGATTAAAATTAGAGCTGATTTAAAAGTTGTCCGTATCTTCCAGCAAAGAGAATCAATGTAAAACTGCCTAACCCACTTAAACCTTTAATTGATTCAGTACCCAACATCAACGAACTACCGAAATATGAAACAAGCACTGAAGCAAATCTCGATTTACTGAAGAAAGTTAAAACTAAATTCATTTAAACAGAAAGTTATCAACTGAATCATTAGACGACATAGCAAAGCCAATTACAACTGAAATGGAGTCATTTAAGCCAGCACTAAATGACAAACTTGAATCTTACGTACCCATCAAACTTTCTCTCTCCTTAACAATCATTGTCTTTATCGGAAACTTAGCCTTACATATCCTCTTCATGTATTTATACCATAAAGTAGCCTTTGTACGACGAATGGTGCCAAACTTCACAAAGCTTAATGGAACAAATGTACCGCTCAACCCAGTAGTTTCCTTGCCAAAACATCTGAAAGCAGATGTAGTTGCAAACCTCACAAAACATCTTATATAGTTCGACAAGTATAAATCTTTTAACTGATTAAGTATCCCTTCACTCATTAATTTCTTCTCCAAAGTGCTTTAAATAATCAGAAGTGCTTCAATCCCAGAAATTAACCAGTGCTTTAAACCACTCATTCAGCCAGTACATATGTATTACCTTATTCAAAGTTTAGAGCCTTTATTCAGCGAAATAAACATGATTGTTTTCCGCGCTATTTCCAACGCGTTCTCTCAACATTAACTTTATCTCATGTTCTCACTCTTTTTTCTGAATTAGCGCATCTTAACCTCTCAAATGTCCCTTAACAACCTCAATTCTTGCCTTAACTTACCCTTTATCTCAATTTGTCTTCACTTAAACTTTATCAGCCCTAAATTCTTTAATTGTGTTTAACTTTAATGGTTTCGTTCAAAACTCTTTTCTAAGAAAACATAAATTGGGTGGCTCCAACAAAAACATGTGTATACTATTATATTCGTGCAGATTATGTTTTACAGAAAAATTTTAAAACCCAGTTCCTTCTCAAAATTTGCGTGGAAATTTTCATAAAGTCCGGTAGTGTCACGCCCCTATTTCGTCCCTCATAGTTACCTGATGATTTTCCTTTAAATATCCATCAATAAGTACTATAATTTAGTTCATATACAGATAGATCTCAAGGCCATATATAGCTAGAATTTCCATTTAGGCCTGTAACCCCTAATTTGTTCATGTTTATTAGAAACAACCACAGATTGACAGTTTACTGATAAACATATCAAGTGACTAAAAGCCTCAATATTTACCTTTTTGAGTTCCCTGACGATGATTTCGCATAATTGGTAAATAACTTCATGAGAAACTATGTACTTGATGAAGTTATTATTCTGATACAGTAGGTGCTAATACGGAAATTGTGTATGTACTTAACAAACATCAAGAGACGTACAAAAGCCGGAAATTGCCCAACTTGTAGATCAGTAAATATTTACGAAGGACCAATACAACTCAAGGTACAGCCCTGCGAAACGACGATCACCAGAACACCGGAGAGCCATCCTAGTAATCAGTTGACAATAAAACTCAACAATAATCTTGAAATTTCTTATTTTGTCCCTGAAAACTTTGCTATAATTTCTGATTAATTAATTAAAGATTGAACTGTAATATCTTTATAAAATTCAGTCTAAAATTCAGTTAAAACAGGCTTCCTTAGAGCTGAATAGCAACCAGATAAAGCTCTAAAATACAAGGCAATTAGTAGGTATATCACGCATTCGAACCGCTCAATGAAAGGCTATTACTAGCTAAATTTATTCAAAATATATCTACTAAAAATTGCACTATGAAACACCTAAATAAGTCCTTGTAAAATGACAATTATTCACCTTATTTACTGCTAATATTAACCAGAAAACACCATGAGGAACACTCTTAAAATCAGTGCGTAACAGACCTTTTATTTTTAAGAGTGAGACAACAACGCAAAAAGGACAAAAAAAGATACTTCGAAAAGAACATAGCCTCAGGCTTAAACCATTAAAAATAACAAATTTTTCACCTCAAATGCGACGTGAACTCTCTTTTTTGAGACTTTGTTGCAAGGCAACAAAAATTTGTAAACATTTGAAATTTTCAATGAATCGTGTAATACTTTTTAAAAATATATTCAAATTCAACAAAAACATTTGTTCGACTGAAAAGAAAAATTGTTTTATGCCTCCATAGAAAGCATAGAAAACCAATGGGTGTTATCTTTATCGAGACTAAGACATGATATACAACTTCTAATTTATGATGAAAGAACATTGCGTTCAAAGGGATATATTAATTCATATTTTAAGAGTCTCGTTACAAAAGCAATAGCTCGGATAGCATTGACGAGGCTAAGTGTCAAAACTTAAAACAATCATTGATATTTTATGAAAACAAGGCGGCTCGGTAATGTGCGATGGCACATAAGGTTCCGACCCCGCCCATCCACAATTTTGGCATAATTGTCTACCAAATGAGGAACAGATGGAAAAAAACCCAAAAATTATTTGCGAATCCCAAAAAAGCCCAAGCCTTTTTCAAAAAACTCTGTATGAACGATAAGATAGCCTCCAAAGCAAATAACTCAGTGGAGAAAAAATTTATGCATTAGATTGCTGTAATATGTCATTATTAAGAAAGCGAGTCAAGACGAACAGCAAAATCAAACAACAACAACAAACATTAATTACATCAAAAAATTTATGTCCCTCTTAAAAACTAAATTTAATAACAAAGTCAACATACCGTCAGATAAACCTAAAACTAAACAAAAATAACTTATAAATCACCAGAAAACATATGCGACCAGTCCATAAAAAGGTTTGGTAACAATTATACAAAAAAGAACAAAAACAGTAAAGTAAAAAAATTAACTTTTTTTTTGAAACAGTTAACTTCAAAGTAATAAATACCATTAGGAATCAATTAATATTACCACAAATTTACGATTACCACTGCTTCTATAGAAGGGCATTAGGACCTGTCCTTATTCATTTTTTAAAGCGGCTAAAAAGAACAACAAAGACAACAAAATTTCAATTGAAACTTGCCAGAAAACGCTGTCAAAACCGTCAAGCCAAATTTTGGCACTCAAAATATATTTGATAGCGCCTTCTTCAAACAGTTATAATGTAGTACGTGGCCATTCATTAGAAGGACTAGGTAACAAGTAGACAAAAAAGCGAAGTGCTAAAGTATGTAATACTTTTAATTTTTTTTTTGAAACAAAATTACATTCAATGTCATGAAATGCATTAATTACAAAAAGAGCTATTTAAACAGGGTCGTTCATTCATGAGAGGAAGCCCTCGAGACCTGTAATTATCCAGAATATTTCTTGCATCTACAAAAAGAACGTCAAATATGACAAAAATCAAATTAATTTACTTTTTTTGTAAAAAACCGTTGTCGAAGCCAGTAAGGTAATAACAAATTCTTTAAGAAAAAAAATTTTGAGACATCAATCCCTTTTATTCCCTTGACACCGATAATGTCATATTTGACCTGTAATTAACTAACGAGATTAGGTAACAAAAAGAAACATAAAAAGAACAAAATTGCGAAGTTAAAAAGTTTTTTTTTTAATTTTGGAAAACGATTGTTTTCAAAGTCATGAAAGCCATCAGCTATCTACTAATATCAGAATATTGGTTCTTCTATTCTTCCATGAAAAGCCAATGAAAGCTATCACTATACAGGAAACTTCATACGACCGAAACGACAAAGTATAAATGACAGTTAGAGACAAAATTAAAAAAATCAATTGATTTCTTCAAGAAAGAGGCGTCGAGGCCGTTAAAACGATGATGTATATCTTTCAGGATTTTAATGTTCAATTGTGTCTCATTCTGAATGCTAATAAGGTGACATGAGAACTGTCAATAATGTGATAATGTGACAAAATTAGAAAACGTGAAAAACTGGCAAATATCAAAACAAACAAAAATCTGAAATCTTGTAGTATCAAAGCCAGAAAACAATAACTTCAGGCTTAAAACTGCAACCGAGAATAAATGTTAAATCATTAGAAAGAAAAAGCAGTCTTTCTTTGCTGACACTAAGCTGGAAGTTGAACAAATTAAGAAAAAAATAGAGGAAAAGTTAATAAAGCCATTATTTATTGAAAAGTCAATTATTTTTTAAAAAAAAGAAACGCCCATGAACTTTCAATTAAAACTAAATGCATTAGCTTGGAGCTGCTGAGCAAGCGAATTGGTTGGGTCTATCACTCCTGAGCTTTGATTTGATTTGTTCTGTTCTTTATTATTATAAAAAGGTCTTTTTTTTAAAAAAAAAAAGACCGACTGATTACAACCCAATTTTTTTTGGATTGCAACAGTCTAAGAATGGCCCAAAACTAGCCTTGCTAATACTTATTGTCCATTAGGAACAATTGACTTTTCGAATGTTGTAGATATAGATAATTTGTTAGTTGAAAACTCAAAATAAATTCTGCAATTTTGATAATCAACGAGTAAAGTTAGCAAAAAACGGCAAAGTTTTAACTACAGTGCACTCTCAGCGGACTCTGAAGTAGAATTAGCCCCCCTCTGAGTCTACAAAGATTGTATGGGTGTTGTTTGGGGGTGTACTGTCGGCAAATTTAATCAAAGTGGACTAAAGTAGCTTATTTCGTACTGTTTTTGATGAAAAAGGCGAAATTTTGAAATGTTTATCCAGATTTTTTGACCAAAAAAATTAAATCAAAACAATCAACAATGCTTGTTCGTCTTCAAAAATAAAATCAACGTCACTATTCTTAAAAATTATAACAAATTTTAGCAAAATTGACGAAAATTTAGGCAAAAATTCCGGAAAATGTGAATAAAACAATGTGAATTCACTCTTCTTTTCTCAGAAGTTTAAACCTCGATAACTCCCCGTAGAAAATGAAAATTAAAAAAATCTTTTTAATTCCATATTCTGCGCTGGACGAGCTTTCTTATGATACCAGTCTCAACTCTCTACGATGAATATATCGAGCGGCGAAAATTCACGGAACAAAAAAAAACCCATTTGAGTATATAGTTCCTCCCCCCTCAAGAGGGTCGGAACAATAAATAGTAATAGTCTTTCTGAAAATACTTAGTAACGAAAACGGAAAGTATCAACTAGAAACCTTAAATGGGTATGTTTGCCTCATTGGAAAGCCATTCGGACCTCTTTTAAATGGGGTTAAGTCATGACACGATTAACAAACGCGTTCAAAATTTTGCTGGTATGTTGTGAAAAACATGGTGTCAACTAAGTGATGAAAAGAATTAGCTGTCAGACAAAACGAAAATTTCATTATTTTTCGAAAATGATTTGCTGAAGCTAAATAGCAATGCAAAACAAACAACAAATACGGCAGAAACTCATTAACTCCGAAATTACTGCTCATAGTGACAATGTTGTCTAAGTCTTAGCTGCTCATTGCTTGACTCAAACAATTGCAACTGTTTGTTATTAGAGCCCATATATCAGCTTTACAAGCTGTGTCGAAAAAACAAGAAAAAACTGCGAAACCAGGTCTCAAAATTGTCGCACGTGAAAAATATTTTTTTTTCTGAAATGCTAAAATATCAAGAATTTGTTCCGTAATAATGGAATAGTCAAGTTAAACAGTTCATTATCCCTTTAAAATTGAAACAAACTTTAGCAAAGTGTAAAAAGCTTTCTTAAAAATTTGAGAAAATTTTAAACAATGTCAAGGAAAAGTGAAAAAAAATATTGTGAAAATCATGCTCATGTTCACAAAATTTTAATCCTCCATAGCGCAGAGAAAATTGAAGTTAAACACTCCAACTAATACATTCTACGCTTGATGGGCTTGGCTTTATAATGATACCTTTTAACTTTTTGCGATAGTTATCGATCGGCCAAAATTGACTGAACAAAAAAAGTTTAGCATATAGTTGCACCCCCACTTTGCATTTTGGATCGCAGCAATTAAATAACCTCGGCCTAATTTTAAGATATAGCTGCTTCAATGTAACTGTCTAGTATGCTCCTATTGTTTCGGTCTGCGCTGGATTTTAGAAACTCGCTGATGCAAAGAGACCACTTGTTGTATTGGGTAGTGGCCTGTTCGACAGACAGGATTCGGACTACATCATGAAACTGGCCACCCAGCTCTGTCTCAAGTTCCAGCCCAAAGACAGCCACTCCTGGAAAGTGTTCAACGTACTACACAGAGTTAGTAATAGACCCGAATTCTAAAAAGACGGCTTCATGATTTGATGTTTTCGGAAGCTCTTTTGAAAAGAAATTTTTCCTGCGGAGCTTATAATAAAAGCTTGAATAATGATTACAAAACTTCCAGACCTGCACATTCAGATTTAAAATAGAGAGCTTATCGATATCAGAAGTTATTCGAGTATTGCTCTCAAACGAAGTTTAGCAATTATATTTGTCCTGTGGTCTTTTTATGCGACTCTTTTGGTTGACTCTTTTGGTCCTCAAAAACGGGATAAATAGGTAAAGCGCGGAGGGCATTAAGTGGCTGTAAATGTTTTGAGGAGACAATTTCATGGTGTGAAGGGCGGTTTTTTATCTTAAAATTTGACCCCCTGAGCCAAACCCCTCTCCCCTCAGTCACACCCTCCCCTTCCACGCCGTTCACTGCTCTGCTCCACGTAATGCTTGCTAGCATCCTTAGGCCCCAGCTGGCTACTACAGAAGCCAATCTCTCGCCGGTCGTTGGAGAGCACTTTGCCCGACGTTAGTCAGTTATGTTTATACAAGTGGGAATAAACATTAAATCTTGAAATACCCTTGCTCTATCAAATCTAAAAGAGAATACTGAATTCGGAGTCTGAATCAAATAATAAACTATTATATTTCACAATTTGACATTGTAAATGCTTACAGTATTTGCCAATGATTAATAAATTCGAAACAAAATTACTTGGAAAAACCAAAATAAATGCTTTTATACATCTCAAAATACATTTATTTATGTCAAAATATTTTTAAAAATTTGTCGAGTTCACTTGCAAAATTAAATTGTCAATCAGTTCTTCAGTTATCTGCAATAAAATCAAGCCTCATTGAAATTCAATCAATTTTTTTCAGCAATAGCACTCGTGTCAATTACTGAGCTGATTTAGGTGGCAAGTCAGGTCGCCGCTCTTGACCTGGGCTATAAACCAGGAGTAGATCCTATCCTAGACGGCAAAATCACAAAATCCAAAGTTTTATTCCTCCTTGGAGCAGACAAGAATCTGGTCAAGAGATCTAACCTGGACAAGAATTGCACAGTCGCTTATCTCGGACATCATGGTGACTCAGGAGCATCTATGAGCGATATCGTCCTTCCAGGCGCTGCGTATACAGAGAAAAATGCAACATATGTTAACACTGAAGGCCGTGCACAGCAAACCAGACAAGGAATAACCCCTCCAGGTAATGCACGTGAAGACTGGCACATAATCAGGGCATTGTCACAGTTGTGTGGAGTTAAGCTGCCATATGACGACCTGAGAGCAATTCGATCAAGAATGACTGAGATCTCGCCTAACTTGACGCGATATGGGACTATGGAAACGGCGAATTATTTTTCACAAGCTCATCAAGCCTCTGAGCAGGTAATTGGATGCATGAAGAGTATTCTCTATCAAATTTGCCTTCTACATGCAGTGATATTTTTACGTTTGAAGGTACTTAGTGATGTAATAGACTGCCATTGTTGCAAAAAGCTGATGTGAACTAATTTAAGCTGTAGTGGCAACAGTATTCTAGCAACATTATAGTTGATATCTCTTGTGAGAAACATGGCGTTTTGCCTAAAGTTAGAAAGTGTTGTGACAACAACACTGCCGCTCTCTGTTTAAATTGAACTTTAACTATGAACTTTATTAAATGAAAAATAGCACTTTGCGGGTTTTGTGAAAGTATGGATCAGTTTTTAGCAACTTAAAGTGACAATGATTAGTAGATGATGAGTAACTTTTCAGCTATTCAAACCCAAAAAGAGTTCGGAGACTATTTCCACAGAGCAGAACAAATTGGCAGATTTCTACGTCACCGATTGCATTACAAGGGCTTCACCCACCATGGCAAAATGTGTGAAGGCTGCGTCAGAAGCACAGACCAAATTCGGACAGCAGTGAAAACTGGAAATGAGATAGACTTTGATAAATTGAGGATGAATAATTTTGGTCGATTATCTTTTATCGACGTTGATGTAATACTAATGTTGGCATTGACAGTAGTTAAAATGCAATTATATTCTATAAATTTTCCATGTCAGAGTCCGTGACTAACAGTGATCAGGATTTGGGCTTTTTGTCACCTTCTGGGTTACTTAGGGCATTGCCACACAGTGTACTGATCCAGAGTAACCAACTGGTGTATTTCAGTACTGAAGCAGTTTAGGAGGGCGTTAAGCGACTGAGCAGCTTTCTTGACCCTTACTAGTCTCTAAGTATGCGATTCACGGAATTGTTTTGAGAAAATATTTTATGGTGTGAAGAAGGGTTCATAATCGTAAAAGTTTGACCCCCTCAGTCACATATCCCCCTCAGTCCACCCCACGGCCTTCCACCCTCCCCCACCTGGCGATTTTGACCCCCTCTCGTCAAGCCCTAAAATTTTGTACTCATTTTTCATGCTGCGTTTAAATAGGTTGATTTTAACTATTCCCACGCTGTGTGAGGTGAGGGGGATGATGTAATATTTAAAGTAATTAAGTATTATTACTATTATGACGTGACTTAATAATACATTAAGTATTATTACTTGCTCATAACCTAACTAATTTTGCTAAACTGTGCAGAAAAGAATAAAGCAGCTAAGAGAACATGCTCAAACTTTTGTTCATGGTGCACACAAGCGAACTTTCGAGGAACAAAAGATTAGCTAAACACTGATCTGTTGTGAGTATTTGTCATAAATTTTTGGGATATAAAAGACAACTGATAAAATGCTGAGAAATGTGTCATTTTACTTCAAAAAAAAACCTATTATTAAAAGCGGTTAGGTGAATATAGCGAACAAAGTATAAACTCAAAAATGAAATAACTACCTTTGACTTTTATTGTTAGGAAATGTCTACCAAAATGAGTAAATTTTTGTTAAAGCCGTGTACGTGTAATTGCACTCAAACTAACAAATTTCACCAATAAAATTAGTGTGCTGGTCTTTTCTAATGCTCGCGTTTGTACTACGGCCCTATTTTCTGACGAGTTGACTTTTCGTTGATAAAACTGGTTAAACGGGTAAAGCTCGGATGGAATATCTTAGCCTCTACTTCTCGACCACCCCTCCACCTCATACATCCTTGCAGACATAACCCCGCACGCTCGATATCACCTTCAGAACACCGCACCCCTTTTTCCTGGAGCACTTCACCCGAAGTTAATTGGTTGTTTTCTTCTAAGTTTAGACTGCTCTCTTAAATTGTACTATCATTTTGAACTGGGAATACTGATGAAGAATTGTATTGGAAATGGACAGATTTAGTACTGGTTTTCAATGATAAGCATGTTTTGGAATGCCCAGTTCTGACATGCACAGGTTCGATCAATCAGATGAGTCAAGGATTGTAATAATAATAATAAATTGTTTTCAAGTAAGTGGGCATTGCTGTACAAACTAGGCCGCACAGAACCGCCACTTACTTGATAGGTCATCAAAAGGTCCGATGGTCCTCGTCAAGTGATGCCAGTAGCAGTACTAAGACGTGACGTGACGTATTTAGATATGAGTTAGTTTAGGGCGCGGTCTCTGCACAACTCGAATGGGAGAAATTGTAGAGCGTAATTTTACGACGCCAAGGGCAGTGATGGTGGTCTATAAGCTGGCTCCAAAGGAAGAAAAATAACTAATATCAAGCTAAATTTGATTGAAGCTATAGAAATTACCTGTTTTTGCGTCCAGTTTTTTTTCAACGTTGAAGGGAATTTTTGGACTGGAGTGTTTCTGCAAGTCTTATTGGGGGCAGTTGGGCGAGTGAAATCTCATTGACGACTTTCGTGTGAGATCAAACCATACTCCTCCCTCTTGTCCGGTCTTCGTGAAAAAAATAGGTGTGTTATTGGTTTCTATTATGCAAAAACCAGCATCAGTTTATAACAAAATATAACAAACAGCACCAGCAGAGAAAAGGGCAAAAGCCACCAGATTCGTCCAATTTCTCAAGGTTTTCTTTTTCAACGTCGTTTATGAGTGCAGACATTTCGCTAGATTATTTCGATTTCGAGTCCAATTAGATATTTTTTGTTGTCGCTTTTCGACAACAATATAATTTAAGCAACCTAAAAAGTTCATGGGGGAAATGGGCAAAAACACACGAGCTACGACATCTGCTTTGTAGGGGGACAGCCAAAAAAGTGCACAGGACTACGTCAACATAACCCAAAAAAGCCGGAATGATTTGTGTTTCGCCATCAAATCCTTGTGTCGGGTCAGATTGAGAAGAGGAATTCAACTCCCAGTGCCGTATTCCAGTAGGCACAATTGACTTTTTCCCTGACAAAAACGGAAGACTTTATCGCAGCAAAGTCGTTGAACAGAGAGGCTCCAAAACCAAAATTAATAATTTGGGATACAACTCCAAAGACGACGAAGACTTCGATTCCAAGTCAATTTGGGCTTATCATAGTTTTGAGGCAGACGTCTCAAAAATATACAGCACAAAGTCAAGAAATCTAACGATTGCGGCCCAAGAAGAAATCGACAAATTAGTCAGTGACCCCAATCATCCTTCAAATGATGCTCCCCCGAACTGACAAACAACACTTTACCAGACATAGAAATTATTCCAGAACATTTGTACCCAAAATTAGACACGTTCCTGTTAAAGCTCGACAGCGATGGTCAAAGTTCATAACAGAAATTGTGGCAAAACGTCAAGCAAATCCCACAGATTTCAAAAACTGGAAAATCCTTCTAGCCTCTTCCAAATGCATCTTGCACACAGCTTCACGTGAAGGTGGAAAACACAAGTTTCACAATGAAAAACTTATCATTGAGCGCATTGTTCCCTGCATCCTAAAGAAAAAGAGCCGATTCTACTACCGGCTACTGATGAGATGTGCTTGGGATATCAATTCTCAGAGAGAGTTGTCAGTGACATGTTATCTTCCTTCCCCAAAGGTACTGCAGCCGGTCCAAGCATGATGTATCCGGAGCATCTATCAAACGCCATTCGTTGCAATAACCCGGAGCAGTCCAGAATCGAAATGCAAAACTCACCAGCCTAATCAACTTCTGTTCTGCTAGTGGCTTTCCAAATGACGTTGGCCCAACTTTCTGCAACGCCTCTCTAACAGCGTTCAAAAAAAGGAAAACAGGTGTACGACCCATTGCTGTCGGAGAAGTTTTCCGCCGTCTTGCAGCTAAATGTCTTGTTTCGTTAGCAAAGGAGGAAGCATTAGAAATTTTCTGTCCCAATCAACTCCAATCAACTTGGAGTTGCCATAAGTGTAGGCGCGGAATCTATTATCCACGCAACAAAACTAATATATGAAGAGTGTGGAAAGGGAGAAGGCTTAGGAGTCCTCCAGATAGATTTCTAAAACGCTTTCAGTTGGATCAAAGGAGAGGGAGCTTTATGAGAATGGCTGAAACAAATATTATGGATATATTCGTTTGTTAGTTGGTGGTACGCAAAAGACAGTTCTTTGTTCTACAACGGGCAATCTATAAAGAGTGAAAGTGAGGTACAACAGGGTGATCCTCTGTGGCCACTTTTCTTTTCCTTAGCTCTCATGCCTCTCATTAACAAGATAAAGCAGGAAGTCCCCATGCTCTTACAGAACTCTTGATATCTTGACGACGGCATTCTAGCGGGAACTGAAGCCGAACTAATTCATAGCTTAGATTAGTTGGAGGCAAAGACGGGCTTCAACGTAAAGGCCTCAAAATATATGTTGTGGTCGCCCCAAACCGTGAGCAGTTTAGATCAAAACATTCAGCGTGCTGATTCAGAAGGTTTTGATATGCTGGGGCGCCAATTGGAACATAGACTCATCATGTAAATCTTTATACAAGAGGGTGGAGAAAACAGCCTCTCCTAGATCGCTTGCAGCAACTTGACGATCTTCATGCAGCTTAAGGCATCCATAAAATTTGTATTGGTACTCCAAAAATGTTGTACTCTCTGCGCACAGTGAAACCATGCCCCTCAGTTACTGAAGTCCTACTTCATTTTGACAATACACAGAGGGATTGACTAGAAACATTTAACAGGGCAAACGTTACGTGCAGCAATTGGAAACAAGCAAAGTTGCCCATCAAGTTGGGTGGATTGGGGTTAAGATGCCCAAGTGATCAATATCTAGCTGCTTTTATTAGTTCAGTGGAGTCCGTTTCGTCTACAGTGGAAGCTCTCATTGGGATGACACCCGCTCTGGAAAATGAAGTTAAGGCGAATTGTCTCGTTGGATTGCAAGATGTAGATAGGAGAATTCAGATGAAAATTCAGCCAAAGTTTGATCAAAGTCCCTCAATAATCTTAAATCAAACGCAATGAATGTGAGAGAAAGAGCTCGGTTAAAGTCTCGTCTTGCTCCTAATGCAGTTGCTTGGTTAACCACGCCTCCTATTTCCGCACTGGGTCTGCACCTGGAAGCGGAAGAGTTCCAAAGTTGCGTCAAATATAGACTGGGTATCCCTATATATGATTCTACCCGAATTTGTCCCTACTGTTCAAATGGTGTCATCGATATATACGGGGACCATTCTATTACACGTGGATGACGAGAAGATAAAATTATCGTCACGACCGTCCGAGAGATAAAGTTTTCTCTTTTTTTGTGTCTGCAAATTTGAGAACTTGGCTTGAAAAAAAGAACCTTAGCAGCAACAACCAATCCTGACCTGCAGATGTATTTCTACCCTCCTGGACACAAGGCAACCAGCAGCGCTTGATGATGTAACAGTGGTGTCATCCCTGCATTCAACAATCATCAAAAATGCGGCGGATACACCCCGTTTTGCGATAACAAATGCTGACGACCGCAAACTAGCTGCCCATGACGCTGACTGCCGGGATGCTAGAGTGAATTATTGGCCGCTATCATTTGAAGTTCTAGGTGGTTGGTCTGAAGCCTCGCGAAGGACAATAGCTTGTCTGGTGGACGGAAGAAATGCTTTCTAGGAAGGTTCTAGTATTGCGATCAATCGATTGACTCAATCCATTTCAATCCAATTATTGCGTGGAAACGCAAATATGCTAATTACCCGTTTCGCCTAACTAATGACAACAGCTGCTTGTACCTGATTTAGTGCAGAGTTCTATCATTAAATGGCTTGTATAACCAATTAGATTTTTGATTTTTTATTCTTGCCTGACCAAAGTGGGGAGAATAGAATTTCATATCTAGAAACGGGAATGAGCTGTTGATAATTGATTTAATAAACTGGTGATCTGCTGTTTTATAAACCTAGTAATGGTAACCAAAGTACTCTTTTCTCATGCACGTTGAAAACTAATAGTTATTTACGTCAATTTAACTGTTTCTGCCCCTTTTACCTCTAAAGTTTTTAGCGGCTTTTTTACTTTATACCAAGATTTCATAGCCTAGCATTACAATCTTTGTAATTTTTTCGCTGGCAGTTGAAGTTCGGCGTATGCAGGAAAACTGATTAAAATTTGTCAAATCGTTTCAAATTCTGAGTTTAATTGCTCTTGAATGAAGTTCATAGCAATTGTAAAGGTGTTGATCTTTTTACGACTCGAAGAGGAGTATTTGTTTTCTTACTGTTTTTTTTTAACCGGAAGTACTATTTGTTCAGCTGGCGATTTGACCTAAAACTGAAAGTGAGTAAAATTGCCGTGTGAACTAATTTTTTCAGAGCGAGGGAAGTTTTTTGTTCAGCTGTTCTGTTCAGTGAATGACTTTTTGAATTTGAAAAGAGTTCTTGAGAGATTGACAAATATAGATGACAGTTATTAGCCGCGTCTTCGTCCATTTGGCCAAAATTTTTTATTATAACTTGAAGAAATACAATTTGGCTGATACCCCATGAATATGCAACCACCTGAATGTGATGCCATAATGTTTCTGAGAGCTTAATAATGTGTTTCATTTTCAAAATTGGCCCATATTTCTCATTTTTGGTCAATTTTTGGCTTTTTGGCTCTTGGAGTAGGTTTTTTCTTACCAAAGTAGTAAATAGGTCAGGGTCTTTTTTGATAATTCGTGAATTGGATGCCTCTTTTTGACGTGAAATGTTTTTCTTTTATAAAATTGTACACATACTAATCCGATTTTGGCGCTTTTTGTGCAAGTTCTCTTAAGTTTTTTTTTATACTTTGATTTTACCTGCCATAAAAAGTTTTTTGGTGCACCATCGGTGTTTTTGCTTTCATTTAACTGCTACCTGAATTGTTAGGGAAAATTTTAACCATATTTTTAGTTTTTTTTCAAATTGCTTTTACTGTTTCCCAACTGAGCTGTTTTCACTTCTTACTAAGACAGGAAGATGGTTATCTATTGCGCTTAAACCACGATTAATTGATTAGAAAAATTTCATGTTTTTTACCTCAGTTTTGTTTTCAGTTTGATTTTTAATTAGTTTTTAGTTTACTTTTTTGATTTTTCAGAGTTTGGTAATTTGTTTTTTATTCTTTTTCAGAATATATGTATGTTACACTTTCTATCGTTTTTCTTTCCAACTAATCTCATAAGACCTATAGTTTTTTTTCGTGCCCTTATAATTTTGAGAATGATCGATTTGAACAAATAATTTTTGTCTTTCTCCTTTGAATTTTTTTAAAAGAGTTTTGTTTGCAACTGATTCTCTATGAAACTGAGGTGTTACAAGCTTCATTTTTACTGAATATGAACAACACTCTTTTGCTACGTATTTTCTTAGGGCCTGGTTTTGGTAACACACTAGTTTTTGCGTTCGAATTTTTTTTGTCCCTTTAGTCTTTCGCATTTATTTCGATTTGATTAATTGTTTAGTCATTGCTTAGTCTTATCGCGTTCATTGTGATTGAAAGCGAGAAGTAATGTTTGTAATTTGTTGATATAGTTTAATTAGTTACTAATTGATTACTGTTTTTTTTTATTTTATAAAAAAGTGTTTTCTTTGAGAGCCGTCGGAAACTGATAAATTTGGTAATAATTTTTGGCCATTTCCTGCAATGTTCAAAATTTTACTCCAAAATAAAGTTTTTGGGAGCCTAATATTGCCTGATTTTTGGTGCCCGCGTACAAAAATTTTTGCTTGTTTTTTGGGGGTAATATAATTTTTAGTTCAATTGGTTTTATTGGCTATCTTCATTTTTTGACTGATTTTTTTTTGTTTTTAGTAGTCATTTTGGTATAAACAAGTTGATTTAAAAGGTAATTCCATCAGGAAGACGACTCTTCGAGTCGTTTCCGGAATCCTTCTGGCAGTATTTTTTATGCAAATTTTTTGCTTGACCATCTTGCGCTTTTCTTCTAGAACATTTCACGTTTTCGTTCTTCATTTTCGAGTGATCTCTATTGCTCTCACTCATCTACTGCATCTGGTTTTGGATCGGGAGGTCAGTGGTTCGAATCTCGGCGGGTTCAAATGCTTTTCTACCCGCCTGCCGTTCGAGAGCAATTCTTCCAAGATTAGTCGGTTTATATTTATTAATTGCTCTCAAAGTTTATGACAACTATATTAGTATGTGGTTTTTTTGAAGAGTTTTTATCCGCTTGATCGACTTTTTGTCTAACGTTCAGTTACCCACTGAAAAAGCAAAGGGGATAAACAGTTAAGCCCAGAGGGCCTTAAGCCACGGCAGTTCTTCTAGTAAGAGTACAATTCGCCGAAGCTGCGAAGACAAAATCATTGCTTCAGGGTGTTTGGAACTCCTCAATCCGTCCCCAGCCCCATCCCCCCAGCCCGCGTTCCACCCCCCCCCCCCCCCACCCTTCACGAACCCGCTTTCTGACCTCACCGGATTCACGCCTCGTCTCGACCACCCGCAAAATTAGTTTAATGCTCAAAGTCATCGAACAAACTGTCAGTTGTTGGAAGACACGAGTGCAAGTTTTAAAATCATAAATTTCGCACTGTCAAGTTTATAAAAATCAAATTTTCGTATATACTATTCCAGAATTTAAAACATGAAGCATGTAAGTTTAAAGCAAGCCTACATTCTTCTAAAATCAATTTAACTGAAATCTCGATTTTTCACAATGAAAATTATGTATTCATTTTCGGAAAACAACTTGGCCCAACAACCGCTGGGTGCTAAAATTTGTCATCACGGCTTTTGTAATGTTGTTATTGGAAGTTCTCGAAAAAATTCGCTTTTGAAAAGAAATTGCAAATGTTTAAAATTGCCGCGCCAATTTAATTTAATTAGCTGCTAGTGTGGTCAGCTGGCTCACTTATTAAAAAGAAGTCAGCTAATTTGATTGAAAATTTAAGCAAAAGTTTTGTCTTTCTTCTATAAGACAAGTAGGGTGCGCCCCGTACTTCTCGCTTCGGAAAACAGTCTTTTAGAACATCTTTGCATTGAGAGTATTTTTACCCCTGCTGTTTTTAAGAGGACACCCTGCCCTGCTTGTAGGCGATCCGGTGAGAGACAAAGAAAAATGATGACTTTTCGGCTGTTATTTTGTTTCTTATTCTCAAATTTGTGAATTGAGCACAAAAAAACTTTCGTTGAACATGAGCCAATTTGCAAAGCATTGTGATGGCAAAACGGCATAATTTTGTAAACAAGTGCTTCGCTGGATTGCGTTCTGGAGTCCTCGATAAGGAGCCATTTTATCAATTGCGAAGTCCAATAGTTGTACGAAACTAATCGTTCTGCAAACAAGTTTTTGAAGTAACCAAACTGTCAAATTGTAGCCAGTATCGATTAGCCAATTATTGAGGGTGAATGCAAACAAAAATGATTATGAATCTGTCAAAAATAAAGATCACTTGTACTTAAAGAAACTGTAAAGTTTAACTTACGAAGAAACCGTCAGACGCCGTTGATAAAGTATTAAATTTATCGAAAAAAAACCAAGCTAACATTAGCTGAGAAGATCCATATCTTGTTCATGCGCTCTGATTTAGATAATTCTAATTAGCTGCAAATTATCAGATGTTGAATTTTCCCATCCCCATTTAATGTACTCCACTGGAAAGGTTAACTAAGAAAACGGATCTAAATCTGGGAATTTCTGAAGGTCAGACTTAGGACTCCCACTACAAATCATGGTGTGCTGATTAGATTCCTGTCTTCACTTTTCTTATTGATATTGTACCTATAAACGGGCAACCTTCGCATCTTTTTATGTCACAAATCCAAGTCGAGATCTTTGTCTTTTAACGAGATTTCTCACGTAAATCTTTCAATTCTACTGTAAACTCAGTTTGTGATTCTCTCATGCTTGAATAGTTCATTTTTTAAACTACGTTAAAAAGATTTTATGCAAAACTTCTTACAACAATTGGTTATGGGTCCAGCAGTTCTCTAAGTCAAAAAAATACGAAAACAAAAATAAGTTTCTTTTTCTAATCGCAGTTTTAATCATGTTCTGCTGACTTACTTTCTTCTTAAAATTGCATTGCTTGCTCAAATAACAATGTAATTACAGACAGTGAAGGTGTTGAACTACACCGAAAAAGCACATGAGTTCCCAATCTGGAGTACAAGGTTTGTGGCGAGGATGCAGAAGAGGGCGCTCCACAATTTAGTACTCAGGGCAACCTGGTGAACCCCAGCTACTACCCAATAGTGCAAAACGACGGAGAGAAGAAGGCCCCACATGGCTAGGAGAAGCATATGGGAGGTAAATGCTGACATCAAAGACAAGTGTAAAAAAGTTGTTGTGAGAAAAGACCCCTGGTGAGGACATTTAAAAGATAAAGACAAGGGAACGAACGTGAGTCGGTGGCAATGGGTCCAACTTAGGAAGTGCACAAAACGAAGTGTAACTGGCGGTTCCTACGCAGCGGAAAACAGCACGCATGCTGTTGGACAGTGGTTGCACTCATTACATATTGATGAACTTTAATGGGTTGTTAACAATTCTGTCCACTCAATCAGTGATCACAAGCCCGAAAAGAGAAGCCTCTAAATTTGCGGGAAGAGGCTCTGCGACAATCAGGATGCCATTGAGAAGAAGCGGCTACCCTCAAAAAAGGTGTATGTGTTTGAGTGGGGATTCTCTAATTCTTCTTGGAGTCTAAAGATGCTCGAATGGGGGACTGGGCATCACTTTAGAGAGAGAAAACAGCTGCAAACAACTTCATAAAGGAATTTCAGCATAATTAATAGAGTCGAACAATTTTTTATATTTTCTTTTTATTCAAAATGTGTTCCGACAGAGTGAAATGAGGTGACATATGCGACTTTGTCAATTGAATCAAAACGATTTGGTCACGAATGTATCTGAGACCGTTGAAAAACAGCAGTTCCAGGAGTTGCAGAAACTCAATCAGTCTGGGAGCTGGAGATAGTATGCACAGAAGTGATAGGACCTTCAAATTAGAATTGCAGTCAGGATTCCGATTCTGCTTTGTGTTCTTGTGCTTGTGGATTCCTGAAGGCAAAGTTGGAAATACTGGCCAGTATGAAGTTCTTCGTTCTC
Source organism: Convolutriloba macropyga (assembly GCF_964194025.1). Classification (NCBI taxonomy): domain Eukaryota; kingdom Metazoa; phylum Xenacoelomorpha; order Acoela; family Convolutidae; genus Convolutriloba; species Convolutriloba macropyga. Next base: position 42,321,273 of record NC_134468.1, on the reverse strand, counting down.
AGTGCAGGGACGCCCAAGGAGCTGAGAGATGAAAAAAACATTCTCTAAGAGTAGTTCAAGACGTAATGTTTAAACAAAAGCACAGAGCAGAGCACAGACGCTACAACAGTATGATTTAGCTGCGAAATGAAACAGTTCAATGCTTGAGATAGTAAAATGGTTGCTCATTGACGCCAGACTTCCCATGTAGCCATAATCATAAATTTGGCTATAGGGCAAGGAGAAAGAGGTCCAGCAGAGATGATGAGAACTTCGAAACTCTCAAGTGCCCTAAAAAACTAATTTCCATCGATTTCGATGCGGAGAATAGATAGAGACGTCAACAAACTTGAACGCACGGAACTGGAAGGAAATTATTTATACCAAACTCACGCAAAGTGAAGGAAGTTTCAGATTTGATCTTCAAGGAGTCTGAAGCGGGTTCAAATCCCGCCACAGAAAATGAAAGCACATCTGGAAATCTGGCCAAAAAAACCATGGTTATCAATAAAGAAGTTGAAAGAAAACACCAACAGGGCATATCTGCTGCAATGAAAGTGTAGTATGACGCGGATAGTGAATTCAGTATTTACTAATCGACAAGCAACTTTGTGGAGAGAGCTCAGATGTACAAGAAGCAATGGAGGAAGAATAGTTCGCTATCAAGAATAGACGGGACTCGAGATTACCTGCAGAAAATGATGCAGAATGCTTCACACCTGCAGAGCGGTGTGCTTCAGGGATGATGCACAGGAGCAATTGGACAGATTTTGAGCCCAGACGAGGCACACGAGTAGGAAACGTGCTTCAATTCCTCGGAGTGGTCAAAATTCAGTTTGTTGTGTGTGAAGGAGACTATGTTGAAACCAAATCATTCTACGAAGATGTGTTGAAAGGTTCCAAACAGTTTAAAGAACTGATCTTCTTTGAAAATCCTGTTCAAAAGGGCAAGCTAGTAACATTCAGGCCTCTACGGCAACTTACAAGGAAGTACGGTCATGTGATGCAGCAATTTAAGGTCAGGACGGCTTTTTTCTTCAATCACCTATCGAAGAAGTGTAACTGGAGCAAACTCAAGAGTTTGTGAAGCAGCAGCAAGGCTGGGAAATTATTCTACGCAGTTTGAATAAATCTATTTATGGTTTGAAGCAGGCAGCTAACATCTGGTACAAGGAACTGGCCACTTTTTTACTGAGATGGATTCACAAAAAGCAGAATCGTTGTTTGTTTGCGGGAGCAGAAACTCAGGCTGACAGTTTCTTTTGGTCTGGGCTGAAGACATCACTTTGATGAGAGCGACAGTGAACTCCTACAACAAAAATGCAAGACTTTGAAGACACAGGGAGACTTCATTGTTGTCGGGGCCTACTCATCAAAAAGAGGATAGCAAGGTTTGAATTAATCAGGGGCAATACATAAAGAAAATGCAAGAGTGGTTTGAATTGAATGATTGGAAACCCACAAGAACTCCAGCCAACATGAAATTAGAAATTTGCAGTCAGCAAAGAATGGAGACGAAGAAGAGAACCAGAGATTTCACAGATGTCTGGTGGGTTTACTTTTTAACTGGCAGATCAAACAAAGCCGAATATCTTATTAGCAAATAATATTTTAAGAGGATGACAGCTTAAATGTTCAAAAAATCATTACCCGTCTCAAAGGTGGACTGACTCCGAGCAGTTTAGTTGAGTGCAGACCCTACATAATCAGCTCAAGAGTCAATTTGAGTTTTAGAGATAGAGATCCAAACTTAAACTCTGGGGTGTAAAGTTAATTCACCAAAATAACGTCAGACGTAGCTGATTGACTATTAAAATTATTGAAATCAACCAAGCTGAGTTCAACATCACATCTTGTTCAGGTGCTCTGATTTACATAATTGAAAATAGCTCGATTGTATTTAATGTTGAATTTTTCCACCCACATTTTCAGTACCTATATGGCCAAGAGATCTGAATAGAGATTTCATTCTCGTATTTTCTTATAAATTTACCATAATAGGTCAGACTTAGGACTCGCACTATGAATTACGTTACCATGGTTTGATTCCTACTTTGATTTGTCCAATGATATTGGGTATAATTAAAGGTATTTTTGCGCTTTTTTATCTGAGTAATGCAATTCACCATCTTGGTTTTTTAATCAAATTTCGCCAGTATATCTGCAAATTCTCTGAGCCTTTTTACCTTACAAATGAAGATCGCCATCTTGATCTTTCAATCAGATCTCTCCTGTATTTCTGTAAACTCTACTCTAAAAATAAGTTTTGTTATTTTTTCATTCTTGAATAATTCATTTTTCTAACATAGTTGAAAACCATTTTGTTCCGCCTGCGAAAGTTCATATACCAATATTGTAGACTGTCTTAGTTCATGGTTGTTCAGTTTGGCGTCAACATGTGTCTACCAAACTTTGGGAGCTGATTGTACAGGTTTACTCTTCTTCCCGAAAAGTTTGTCATCACTGTGTTTGTAGCACTGCGTCTGGTTACAGAAATTATAAACAATTAAGATCACCAAACTTTTTTTTCGCTTTTGAGGTTTTCATTCAGACACCTATGCGTTGTTTATTTGATGTCGGACTCTTGTCGGTTTATGGTGTTATTCAGTTATAATTTTGGTTCTTTTTTCAGTTAATTTCTTTTGGCTCTCTATAGTGCAGCTTAGCTTAGTCTGATCCTAAAAGTGAGAGTGATTTCCTTACACTGATTCTTTTAAAATTGGATTGCTGTCTTGTTTGACTTGATTTAAAACTTAGGAGTTGTTTGATTTTTGGTCTGAACAATGTGAGGTTCTTTCAGTTAATTCGGGGCTTCGGGTTGGGCTAGATCTCTTTGATGATGTTCATTTTATCCTAAAGCTTGGAAAGGTTCGATATATAACGCCTAAATTGTTTTTTTTCTAAAGTTGCTGCCCGTCAGATGAGCTGAAAACTGCTCTTTTCACCTGCTTTTTTAGTCGGTGGTTGTTAGGAAACTTGCAGCAAATGCTGATAAAGCAGTCCGTTCACTACTTTGGTTTGCACCTTCTGGAATGTGGTTATTGAAAATTCAAAAATGATTATTATTCTTTTTGTAGTTTTCATTTTTACTCCATATTGTTTCCTGTAGAGTGTTTATTTAATTGAGGTGTGGTTTTTGGGGAAATTTGGCAACTCATTATTGATCTTAGTTCAAGAATCGGCCGTTGTGAGTAATCTTAGAACACCAGCTACTGCGGTGGCTTTTTCGGCGTTTCATTCTGGGTTGTAATTCAATATGTTCTAGTAGGTTGTCCGTAAAAATTCCGAGAAACATTCTTCAAAAACAGATTTTGCTCAAATTATCTGTACGTTTCTGTGCACTTAGGAAAAGCAAGTCAAAACGCTTGAAGAACTTTTTCCTTTCTTTTGCGGTTAAGAAACTCAAGAAAAATTCCTATAGACAAAACAGAACGAAGTGATTTCTCTTTATCAATTAAAACTTCAGTTCGTGGCCCGGTCAGCGTAAATCTCTATTATAAGGCTTAAACACCGTTGACCACTAGCAACCAGCTTGCTTTACGACTACAGGTAAAGCAAAATTATAAAAACAGTTTTTGTGAGAGGATCTTTTAGCTGGCCCACTTTAACCCATTTTTTGCGATTTCTTGTGTTGTCTCTAGAGCTATGCCTTGAAAAAGGGTTAAAAGATGACAAAATCAATAGTGGCAATTCAATATAGATCTCAGCAAAAGAATTAGCCGTTGGCCTCTTTTTCCAGAATGCTTGGCGAAGTTTGAGGTATTTTGCACCAACTATAATTCTCTAACAAAAGGTTTCTTCTAACCATATTGGCCGGCAAAGAGAAACTTGGGGTTCAAAATTATTGAAATGTTTTTCGGCTTTCAACCCGTTAATTCATATTAAACGAAAAATTGTATGAAAGATTAACACAAGAGTTAATTTTTCTCGGGTGAAAACACACGACTTGCGACTATCACACAAAAAATCGCGTAATTCGATGCTCACACGAGAAAAAATCGTGTGATCCCACACGAGAAAAATCGTGTGATCCCACACGAGTGTCTCATACTTCTTTTGAAAGGAATTCTAAGTCTTCCGAACAGGGCAAGCTCACCTTCTTAAAAAGTTGTTCAGATAATTGTCTGTTGTTTAATAAATCTCTCAACTATACCATACGCAGTGTTTTTTTTATAGTTAATTTTTCATGTTTACTGTTGTTCGCAGTAAAAAATGGATTGCAGGTAGCTTGAGGGAAGCTGTTGTTAATATGTAAGTCCATAAAGAATGAATTAAACTTTTTTGAACTTCATTTTTAATTTCTTTCCTGATCTGGCTCACAAAACCTTAATACTTATACGTTGCTCTAGTTTAGCTCTTATTATTTGCCCATGCCCAAATATTTTTTGATTATCTCTCTGCAGTTAACATTTTTTTATAGTGATTGCATGACCGTCTTTAAAAAGTTCCTCCAAGATATGGGAATATCTTTTTCATTCTTGTTGATATTAGTACAATTTTTGTGATAATACACGTACATATAAAAAATCATTTTTTTTCCGCGTGCGAACGTTGATATACCAATATTGTAGACTGTCTTAGATCATGGTTGTTCAATTTGGCGTCTGCTTGTGTCTACCAAACTTTGGGGGCTGATTGTACAGGTTCACTCCTCTCTTTCGAGTGTTTTAGCTTTTTGTTGAGTTTTTCATCGGTGTGTTTGTAGCACTGCGTCTGGTTACATAAATTATCAGCAGATAAGTGGATAAATTAGTAGGTGTTTTAAAATAAGTTTGACTTACCAACAAAACGCCAGACGCTGTTGATTCAAAGTAAGAATTTTTTTCAAATGGACCAATCTAAGTTTGGGTGAGAGTTTCTTATCTTGTTCATGCGCCCTGATCTAGATAATTAAAAATAGATGTAAGTGATCGGATGTTAAATTTTCCCATCCGCATTTTAAGTGTCTATATGGTCAGGATACCTTTGCATACTGATCTCATTCTGGGAATTCCTGATAAACTTACCATGTTAGGTGAGACTTAGCTCTCCCACTATAAACCATATTGCTTTGATTTTATTCCAACTTTGATTTTTTTCAATGGTAATGGGTATATATACGGGTATTTTCTGAGCCTTTTTACCTCACAAATGGAAATTGCCATCTTGATTTTTCAATCAGATCTCTCCTCTATATCTGTAAATTCTACTCTAAAAAGATTTTTTGTTATTCTCTCATTCTAAAATAATTCATTTTTCTAACACAGTTGAAAACCATTTTATTCCGCCTGCGAATTTTCATATACCTATATTGTAGACTGTCTTAGGTTATGGCTGTTCAGTTTGGCGTCTGCATGTGTCTACCAAACTTTGGGGGCTGATTGTACAGGTTTACTTCTCTCTCCCGAAGAGTTTTTCTTTGTTGTGTTGGTAGATCTGCGTCTGGTTACAGAAATTATAAATAATTAAGATCACCAAACTTTTTTTTCATTTTTGAGGTTTTTTATTTAGACACCTATGCGTTGTTTACTTGATGTCGGACTTTTGTCGGTTTTGTGGTGTTATTCAGTTGTCATTTTGGTCTTTTTTGCAATTAATTTCTTCTGGCTCTCTATACCGTAGCTCGGCTTGGTTTGATCCTAAAAGTGAGAGTAATTTGCTTACACGAGAGTTGTTTGATTTTTGGCCTGAACAATGAGAGGTTTTTTCGGTTAATTCGGGGCTTCGGGGTGGGCTAGATCTTTTGGATGATGTCCATTCACCCATACCGGAGTTGACTATTTCGGACCCTTTGAAGTCAAGTTCCCACGACTTACCTTGAAGAGATGGTGCTGCCTCTTGACTTGCCTGACAACGAGAGCAGTACACATCGAAGTCGCACAGTCATTGGACACCGAGTCATGTCTAGCTGCTGTGACAAGATTCATCGCAAGACGTGGCTACCCAAGTACCATCATCAGTGACAACGGAACGAACTCCGTTGGAGCAGCTAATGAGCTGATAGCATTCGTAACGAACTTAGAACTTCAAGCCGCAGTCTACGGAGTTTGTCTCAGAAAGCAGATTCTAAACGAGCATGATGTCAAAATTGACAAAATCTTTCATAGGACCGATTCATCAACGATCCTACAGTGGCTACAGGCAGCGCAGAAGAAACAACAAGGGTTCGTTGCAAACAGAGCAGCGGAGATACTGGAAAACTCATCGATGGATCAATGGAGACACGTCAAAGATGTCGAAAACCCTGCCGACATAGGAACACGAGGAATTTCCCTTGAAGGGCTCCGAGAGTCTGTATGGTTAGACGGGCCTGCATGGCTACAAAAGGATGAAGATGATTGGCCAAAGCCGTGGTGCCAAGAGAATGCGCTCGAACCCGAGCAAGTTACCAGTACTGTAGCAACAGAAACAAATCTAGACCAACTATTTGACTGGAGGCGCTACAGCACCTTCAACTGAATCAGAAACTTCATTGCCTACTGCATGAGGTTCAAGACGAAGCAGAGGGGTACTCTCAAAGCAGACGAAATTCATCAAGCAGAACAAATACTGTTTCGATTTGTTCAAAACGAAAGCTTCCCGAGTGTTTCAAAGTCGATAGCAAACAGCAATGAAATCTCCAAAACATTAAACATTGCCAAATTGTCCCCCATCATAGAGGAGGATGGGACAATTAGAGTAAAAGGCCGACTGAAGCATTCAAACCTTGACTATAATGCAAAACATCCAATACTATTGACAGCAAAACATCCAGTTGTACAACTTCTGTTTGAGAAAGCACATCGAGACAACCTACATGAGGGCACAGAATACGTGAGAAACATGCTTCAACAGGAGTACTGGATCATAGGATTAGGAAATGCTTTAACAAAAATCAAGTCGAGATGTATCAAATGCAGACACAGAAACGCCAACCCAATTCACCCACCGATGGCGGATCTATCCCGAGAACGACTTGATGAACACGTGTTCCCATTCACCCATACCGGAGTCGACTACTTCGGACACTCTGAAGTCAAGTTCCTACGACTTACCTTGAAGAGATGGTGCTGCCTCTTCACTTGCCTGACAACGAGAGCAGTACACATCGAAGTCGCATAGTCATTGGACACCGAGTCATGTCTAGCTGCTGTGACAAGATTCATCGCAAGACGTGGCTACCCAAGTACCATCATCAGTGACAACGGAACGAACTCCGCTGGAGCAGCTAATGAGCTGATAGCATTCATTAACAAGTGGGACAAATCTAAAATTGAAAGTGGCTTAGCACAGAAAAAGATTGTGTTGAAATTCAGTCCTCTCGGTGCTCCTTTATTTGGTGGAATCACGAAAAGACTGGTTCAAAGTTGCAAGAAGGTCATGATTGCAATCCTGGACAACAAAAGCCTCGCCCACGAGGTACTCAGCACAACAATGTGTCTTGTGGAACAAACACTCAACGCAAGACCCCTGAGAGCAGTAAGTGACGACCCTGAAGATTTGAAAGCGCTCACAACAAATCATTTCTTGCTAGGACGAGAGAACGTGAGTGCACCACTCATGCCATCGAATGAACGCTACCATGACCTGAGAAAATCAATAAAACGGCTTAAGCATATACCGACATGATCTGGAAAAGATGGACTCGTGAATATCTTCCACAATGGAACCAGAGATCGAAGTGGTCAGAAGAACATGTGCGAAACCTGAAAGAAGGCGAGTTAGTTCGGTTAGTAGATGACTCTGTGAAATGCTGTGAAAACAAATTTGGACCAATCATTGAGATCTTCACTGGCAACGACGGAGTTGTGAGATCAGCGAAAGTCAAAATGGCACATGGAGAACTAAACCGGCCAGTCGTGCAGTTAGCGCCAGTATTCTTCGATGGTGGTTCCGAGATCGAAAACAGGGCCGGCGATGTTGGCGCCACTTCAAATTAGCTACGAAAGCCATCAGACAGCAAGAAATAACGTTTGAAACAGAAAAAAAACTTTTTGAAATTTGTTAAAACTCAAAAATAGTCAAAACTGAAATTTTTACAAGTTGGGACCGAAAATCTGTACACCCCCCCCCATTTTGGGAAAGCAAAACCCGAAAAAACCCGAGGTTATGGCGGACGGTTAGGGTTACCTCTATGCTACTCATGGACCTAACGAACGTTCTTGCATTAGACCCACAAGTGTGGCTATTGGTACTTAAATTGTGCAAAATTTGCATTTTTCGATATTTTGTTATTTATTGTTAAATTTCTTAAGTTGTTTATTTTATTATACTTTAGATGATCATTAAAGGTCAAATGCCGTACATTCGAGAAAGTTAGAGCCACGAAATAACCATCTGTGCTTATGTCAACAAAAGCAAATATTGCAGTAATTTGACATTTACTATGTAAACAATGACCTAAATCATTTTCTTGAGTAACCAAACAGAGACAAGTAGCAATGATGTTATAAATGATAAATATTTGATTAATTACTTTAACCCAATTATTTGATTAGTGAAATCGAATTGTATTTATAACCATTAGAAACTGTTATACAGAGCAGTTGGCTCTCAGATTAGACTAAAATTTGATTCTTTAACAACTTTATTCTTTTTTGCTAATTTTTGCTAGATCTTAAGATCTTGCGAGTTTAAAGTTAGTTGAGCTTACTTAACAAGAAGTTAGCAACAATATTAGCTACTGGCTGAAGCCTTACAAACTTCAGCACAAGATTGAACATAGATTATCACTTAGGATTTTCTTGATTTCAATCAACAAAATTAAAGTTACAGTCCTTTAAAACGTCCGAGCGACTAATTATTTCTGCGAGATCGTCAGTCAATTGAACTCAGGGAAGAACCAGGCCGGAGTAAAACTCGAGAACCAGGCTGTGATATATCGATTCCGCTGAGATTTTTGAGCAGCAGCAACAACAGGTCCAGATAAAACTTTGGCGGATATTTTCATTAGCCAGGTGATATGGTTTTGAACCGCATATTTTCATTTTTGTCAGTTTTGCTCTTCGAGCGTACTATTCGCATATGATTTCTACCAAATCATTATAAGCCCCATATACGAAAATAAACGAAACTGCAGAGAAAACTAAATAAAACTCCGATTTCCTAGAAAACAAAACTCGTCTAATTATTTCAAAAACCAAACTATTAAATACAAGCACACAACTTTTAGTATGAAGAAGCCAGAACCGCTTTTTAATAAGATTAATAGCTTTTTAATAAGATTAACTACAATTCGACAAAACACTATTGACAATTTTTTTTCAAAGTCTGTGTTGGCGCCACTTCAAATCAGCTACAAAAGCCATCAGATAGCAAGAGATAACGTTTGAAACTGAAAAAATTTAGAATTTGTCAAAACATAGTCAAAACTGAAAATTTTTACAAGTTGGGACCGAAAATCTGTACACCCCCCGATTTTGGGAAGGCAAAACCCGAGCACCCCGAGGTTGCGGCAGACTGTTAGGGTTACCTCTAAGCTATCCATGGACCCAACGAACATCATTGCATCATACCTACAAGTGTGGCTATTAGCACTTATATGGTGCAAAAGTGCATTTTTTGATATTTTGTCATTTATTGTTAAAATTCTTAAATTGTTAATTCTATGGTCCCTAAGGTATCTCTTACATTGGAGGCATTAGTGCTACGTAATAACCATCCGAGCTTATGTCAACAAAAGCAAATATTGCAGAAATTTGACAATTACTATGTAAACAATGAACTAAATCATTTTCTTGATTAACCAATCAGAGACAAGTAGCAATGATGTTATAAATGATAAATAATGGATTAGTTGATATAACCCAATTATTTGATTAGTGAAATCGAATTGTATTTAGAACCATTAGAAAATGTTACTCAGAGCAGTTGGCTCTCAGATTAGACTAAAATTTGATTCTTTAACAACTTTAGTCTTTTTTGCTAAGTTTTGCTAGATCTTAAGATCTTGCGAGCTTTAAGTTAGTTGAGTTTACTTAACGAGAAGTTAGCAACAATACTAGCTACTGGCTGAAGCCGTACAAATTTCAGCACGAGATTGAACATAGATTATCACTTAGGATTTTCTTAACTTCTATCAACAAAAATAAAGTTACAGTTCTCTAAAACGTCCGAGCGACTAATTACTTCTGCGAGATCGTTAGTCAATCGAACCCAGTGAAGAACGAGGCCGGCGTAAAACCAGGCTGTGATATATCGATTCCGCTAAGATTTTTGAGCAGCCGCAACAACAAGTCAAGATAAAATTTTGGCGGATGTTTTCATTAGCCAGGTAATATGGTTTTAAAAAGCAAATTTAGTTTCAAATATTTATGGTTAGGATTAGGATCGCCCCTGTTGCGTCTTTCAGGCGATGAATGAAACATATGATATGTTTGCGCTGGACTTTTGGCTTTTTGACATTAGTAAAATGTTTTGTGAAAAAACACGTACATATACAAAGTAGTTTTATTCCGCATGCGATTGTTCATATATCAAGATTGTAAAATGTCTTAGTTCGTGGCTGTTTCAGTTTGGTGTCTGCACGTGTCTACGAAACTTTGCGGGCTGATTGTACAGGTTTACTCCTCTCTCCCGAAGAGTTTGTCTTTGTTGTGTTTGTAGATCTGTGTCTGGTTACAGAAATTATGAACAATTAAGATCACCAAAGTTTTTTTTTCACTTTTGAGGTTTTCATTCAGACACCTATAAGTTGTTTAGTTGACTCTTGTCGGTTTTGTGGTGTTATTCAGTTGTAATTTTGGTCCTTTTGTCAGTTAATTTCTTCTGGCTCTCTATACCGTAGCTTGGCTTGGTCTTATCCTAAAAGTGAGAGTAATTTGCTTCCACTGATTCTTTTAAATTGGGATAACTGCCTTGTTTGACTTGATTTAAACCTTTAAAAATCAGGAGTTGTTTGATTTTTGGCCTGAACAATGAGAGCTTCTTTCGGTTAGTTCTTAAAAGGTTTCTGAGATAATTGTCTGTTGTTTAACAAATGTCTCAACAATAACATGCAATGTTTTTTTATATAGTTACCTATTCATGTTTACTATTGTTCTTAGTGAAAACTGGATTGCAGGTAGCTTGAGGAAAGCGATTATTGATAGGTTAGTTCATAAAGAAAGAATTAGGTTTTGTTGCACTTGTTTTAGTACCTGATCTGGCTCACAAAAACTTAATACTTGTCCGCTGCTATAGTTTAGCTCTTTTTTTTGCCAATGCCAAAATATTTTTTGATTATCTGTCTGCAATTAACATTTTTTCATTGTGATTTCATGACCGTTTTTAAAAAGTTCGCCTAAGATCTGGGAATATTTTTTGCTGCTTGTTCGGGATAAACTTTTTTAGAATCAAAAGTATGTGGTCCTGATTTTTTCCCTGTAACAAGTCAAGATAAAACTTTGGCGGATGTTTTCTTTAGCCAGGTGATATGGTTTCAAAGAGCAAATTTAGTTTCAAATTTTTATGGTTAGTGTTACTGGCTACAGAAATTATCATTTTGTTCCGCCTGCGAAAATTCACATACCAATATTCTAGATTGTCTTATTTCATGGCTGTTCAGTCTGACGTCTGCATGTGTCTACCAAACTTTGGGGGCTGATTGTACAGGTTTACTCTTCTTCCCGAAAAGTTTGTCATTGGTGTGTTTGTAGATCTGTGTCTGGTTACAGAAATTATGAACAATTAAGATCACCAAACTTTTTTTTACTTTTGAGGTTTTCATTCAGACACCTATGCGTTGTTTAGTTGACGTCGGACTCTTGTCGGTTTTGTGGTGTTTTTCAGTTGTAATTTTGGTCCTTTTTTCAGTTGATTTCTTCCTGCTCTCTATACCGTAGCTTGGCTCTGTCTGATCCTAAAAGTGAGAGTAATTTGCTTCCACTGATTCTTTTAAATTTAGATAACTGTCTTGTTTGACTAGATTTAAACCTTTAAAAATCAGGAGTTGTTTGATTTTTGGCCTGAACAATGAGAGGTTCTTTCGATTAATTCTTAAAAGTTCATAAAGAAAGAATTAGGTTTTGTTGCACTTGATTTTTTAGTACCTGATCTGGCTCACAAAAACTTAATACTTGTCCGCTGCTATAGTTTAGCTCTTTTTTTTTGCCAATGCCAAAATGTTTTTTGATTATCTGTCTGCAATTAACATTTTTTTCATTGTGATTCCATGACCGTTTTTAAAAAGTTCGCCTAAGATCTGGGAATATTTTTTGCTGCTTGTTCGGGATAAACTTTTTTAGAATCAAAAGTATGTGGTCCTGATTTTTTCCCCGTAACAAGTCAAGATAAAACTTTGGCGGATGTTTTCTTTAGCCAGGTGATATGGTTTCAAAAAGCAAATTTAGTTTCAAATTTTTATGGTTAGTGTTACTGGCTACAGAAATTATCATTTTGTTCCGCCTGCGAAAATTCACATACCAATATTCTAGATTGTCTTATTTCATGGCTGTTCAGTCTGACGTCTGCATGTGTCTACCAAACTTTGGGAGCTGATTGTACAGGTTTACTCTTCTTCCCGAAAAGTTTGTCATTGGTGTGTTTGTAGATCTGTGTCTGGTTACAGAGATTATGAACAATTAAGATCACCAAACTTTTTTTTACTTTTGAGGTTTTCATTCAGACACCTATGCGTTGTTTAGTTGACATCGGACTCTTGTCGGTTTTGTGGTGTTTTTCAGTTGTAATTTTGGTCCTTTTTTCAGTTGATTTCTTCCTGCTCTCTATACCGTAGCTTGGCTCTGTCTGATCCTAAAAGTGAGAGTAATTTGCTTCCACTGATTCTTTTAAATTTAGATAACTGTCTTGTTTGACTAGATTTAAACCTTTAAAAATCAGGAGTTGTTTGATTTTTGGCCTGAACAATGAGAGGTTCTTTCGATTAATTCTTAAAAGGTTTCTGAGATAATTGTCTGTTTGATAAATGTCTCAACTATAACATACGCAGTGTTTATTTATATAGTTACCTGTTCTTGTTTACAGTTGTTCTCAGCGAAAAATGGATTGCAGGTAGCTTGAGGGAAGCGTTTATTGATAGGACAGTTCATAAGGAAATAATTAAGTTTTGTTGCACTTGATTCTTTAGTTCTTACCTGATCTGGCTCACCAAAACTTAATACTCGGACGTTGCTATAGTTTAGCTCTTCTTTTTTTGCCAATGCCTAAATATTTTTTGATTATCTGCCTCAATTAACATTTTTTCATTGTGATTTCGTGACCGTCTTTTAAAAATTCGCCTACGATATGGAAATATCTTTTTGCTGCTTGTTCGGTATCACCTTTTTTAGAATCAAAAGTATGTGGTCCTGATTTTTTCCCTGTAACAAGTCAAGATAAAACTTTGGCGGATGTTTTCATTGGCCAGGTGATATGGTTTTGAAAAGCAAATTTAGTTTCAAAAATTTATGGTTAGTGTTACTGGTTACAGAAATTATCATTTTGTTCCGCCTGCGTAAATTCATATACCAATATTGTAGGCTGTCTTATTTCATAGCTGTTCAGTTTGGCGTCTGCTTGTGTCTACCAAACTTTGGGGGCTGATTGTACAGGTTTACTCCTCTCTCTCGAAGAATTTGTCATTGGTGTAGATCTGTGTCTGGTTACAGAATTTAAAAACAATAACGATCAACAAACTTTTTTTCTTTTTTGAGGTTCCACTGCTTCCACTGATTCTTTTAAATTTAGATAACCGTCTTGTTTGACTTGATTTAAACCTTTAAAAATCAGGAGTTGTTTGATTTTTGGCCTGAACAATGAGAGGTTCTTTCGGTTAATTCTTAAAAGGTTTCTGAGATAATTGTCTGTTGTTTAATAAATGTCTCAACTATAACATACGCAGTGTTTATTTATATAGTTACCTGTTCATGTTTACAGTTGTTCTCAGCGAAAAATGGATTGCAGGTAGCTTGAGGGAAGCGGTTATTGATAGGATAGTTCATAAGGAAATAATTAAGTTTTGTTGCACTTGATTCTTTAGTTCTTTCCTGATCTGGCTCACAAAAACTTAATATTCGGACGTTGCTATAGTTTAGCTCTTCTTTTTTTGCCAATGCCTATATATTTTTTGATTATCTGTCTCAATTAACATTTTTTCATTGTGATTCCGTGACCGTCTTTTCGCCTAAGAACTGGAAATATCTAAGAACTCGCCTAAGAACTGGAAATAATTTTTTTCGCCTAAGAACTGGAAATATGTTTTTTCTGCTTGTTCGGGATCACCTATTTTAGAATCAAAAGTATGTGGTCCTGATTTTTTCCCTGTAACAAGTCAAGATAAAACTTTGGCGGATGTTTTCATTAGCCAGGTGATATGGTTTCAAAAAGCAAATTTAGTTTCAAACATTTATGCTTAGTGTTACTGGTTACAGAGATTATCATTTTGTTCCGCCTGCAAAAATTCATAAACCAATATTGTAGACTGTCTTATTTCGTGGCTGTTCAGTTTGGCGTCTGCATGTGCCTACCAAACTTTGGGGGCTGATTGTACAGGTTTACTCCGCTCTCCCGAAGCGTTTGTCATTGGTGTGTTTGTAGATCTGTGTCTGGTTACAGGAATTATGAACAATTAAGATCACCAATTTTTTTTTTCATTTTGAGGTTTTCATTCAGACACCTATGCGTTGTTTAGTTGACGTCGGACTCTTGTCGGTTTTGTGGTGTTATTCAGTTGTAAGTTTGGTCCTTTTTTCAGTTAATTTCTTCCTGCTCTCTATACCGTTGCTTGGCTCTGTCTGATCCTAAAAGTGAGAGTAATTTGCGTCCACTGATTCTTTTAAATTTAGAAAAATGTCTTGTTTGACTTGATTTAAACCTTTAAAAATCAGAAGTTGTTTGATAGTTGGCCTGAACAATGAGAGGTGCTTTCGGTTAATTGTTAAAAGGTTTCTGAGATAATTGTCTGTTGTTTAATAAATGTCTCAACTATAACATACGCAGTGTTTATTTATATAGTTACCTATTCATGTTTACTGTTGTTCTCAGTGAAAAATGGATTGCAGGTAGCTTGAGGTATGCGGTTATTGATAGGTTAGTTCATAAAGAAAGAATTAAGTTTTGTCGCACTTGATTTTTTAGTTCTTACCTGATCTGGCTCACAAAAACTTAATACTTGGCCGTTGCTATAGTTTAGCTCTTCTTTTTTTGCTGATGCCCAAATATGTTTTGATTATCGTTCTGCAATTAACATTTTTTTATTGTGATTCCTTGACCGTCTTTAAAAAGTTCGCCTAAGATCTGGGAATATCTTTTTGCTGCTTGTTCGGGATAAACTTTTTTAGAATCAAAAGTATGTGGTCCTGATTTTTTCCCTGTAACAAGTCAAGATAAAACTTTGGCGGACGTTTTCATTAGCCATGTGATATGGTTTTAAAAAGCAAATTTAGTTTCAAATTTTTATAGTTAGTGTTACTGGTTACAGAAATTATCATTTTGTTCCGCCTGCGAAAATTTATATACCAATATTGTAGACTGTCTTATTTCATGGCTGTTCAGTTTGACGTCTGCATGTGTCTACCAAACTTTGTGGGCTGATTGTACAGGTATACTCCTCTCTCCCGAAGTGTTTGTCATTGGTGTGTTTGTAGATCAGTGTCTGGTTACAGAAATTATAAACAATAAAGATCAACAAACTTTTTTCCACTTTTGAGCTTTTCATTCAGACACCTATGCATTTTTAGTTGACGTCGGACTCTTGTCGGTTTTTTGGTGTTATTCAGTTGTAATTTTGGTTCTTTTTTCAGTTAATTTTTTTTGGCTCTCTATACCGTAGCTTGGCTTGGTCTGATCCTAAATGTGAGAGTAATTTGCTTCCACTGATTCTTTTAAAATTGGATAACTGTCTTGTTTGACTTGATTTAAACCTTTAAAAATCAGGAGTTGTTTGATTTTTGGCCTGAACAATGAGAGGTTCTTTCGGTTAAGTCTTAAAAGGTTTCTGAGATAATTGTCTGTTGTTTAATAAATGTCTCAACTATAACATACGCAGTGTTTATTTATATAGTTACCTATTCATGTTTACTGTTGTTCTCAGTGAAAAATGAATTGTAGGTAGCTTGAGGGAAGCGGTTATTGATAGGTTAGTTCATAAAGAAAGAATTAAGTTTTGTCGCACTTGATTTTTTAGTTCTTACCTGATCTGGCTCACAAAAACTTAATACTTGGCCGTTGCTATAGTTTAGCTCTTCTTTTTTTTGCCGATGCCCAAATATTTTTTTGATTATCGTTCTGCAATTAACATTTTTTCATTGTGATTCCTTGACCGTCTTTAAAAAGTTCGCCTAAGATCTGGGAATACCTTTTTGCTGCTTGTTCGGGATAAACTTTTTTATAATCAAAAGTATGTGGTCCTGATTTTTTCCCTGTAACAAGTCAAGATAAAACTTTGGCGGATGTTTTCATTAGCCAGGTGATATGGTTTTAAAAAGCAAATTTAGTTTCAAATTTTTATGGTTAGTGTTACTGGTTACAGAAATTATCATTTTGTTCCGCCTGCGAAAATTTATATACCAATATTGTAGACTGTCTTATTTCATGGCTGTTCAGTTTGACGTCTGCATGTGTCTACCAAACTTTGTGGGCTGATTGTACAGGTATACTCCTCTCTCCCGAAGTGTTTGTCATTGGTGTGTTTGTAGATCAGTGTCTGGTTACAGAAATTATAAACAATAAAGATCAACAAACTTTTTTCCACTTTTGAGCTTTTCATTCAGACACCTATGCATTTTTTAGTTGACGTCGGACTCTTGTCGGTTTTTTGGTGTTATTCAGTTGTAATTTTGGTTCTTTTTTCAGTTAATTTTTTTTGGCTCTCTATACCGTAGCTTGGCTTGGTCTGATCCTAAATGTGAGAGTAATTTGCTTCCACTGATTCTTTTAAAATTGGATAACTGTCTTGTTTGACTTGATTTAAACCTTTAAAAATCAGGAGTTGTTTGATTTTTGGCCTGAACAATGAGAGGTTCTTTCGGTTAAGTCTTAAAAGGTTTCTGAGATAATTGTCTGTTGTTTAATAAATGTCTCAACTATAACATACGCAGTGTTTATTTATATAGTTACCTATTCATGTTTACTGTTGTTCTCAGTGAAAAATGAATTGTAGGTAGCTTGAGGGAAGCGGTTATTGATAGGTTAGTTCATAAAGAAAGAATTAAGTTTTGTCGCACTTGATTTTTTAGTTCTTACCTGATCTGGCTCACAAAAACTTAATACTTGGCCGTTGCTATAGTTTAGCTCTTCTTTTTTTTGCCGATGCCCAAATATTTTTTTGATTATCGTTCTGCAATTAACATTTTTTCATTGTGATTCCTTGACCGTCTTTAAAAAGTTCGCCTAAGATCTGGGAATACCTTTTTGCTGCTTGTTCGGGATAAACTTTTTTATAATCAAAAGTATGTGGTCCTGATTTTTTCCCTGTAACAAGTCAAGATAAAACTTTGGCGGATGTTTTCATTAGCCAGGTGATATGGTTTTAAAAAGCAAATTTAGTTTCAAATTTTTATGGTTAGTGTTACTGGTTACAGAAATTATCATTTTGTTCCGCCTGCGAAAATTTATATACCAATATTGTAGACTGTCTTATTTCATGGCTGTTCAGTTTGACGTCTGCATGTGTCTACCAAACTTTGTGGGCTGATTGTACAGGTATACTCCTCTCTCCCGAAGTGTTTGTCATTGGTGTGTTTGTAGATCAGTGTCTGGTTACAGAAATTATAAACAATAAAGATCAACAAACTTTTTTTCACTTTTGAGCTTTTCATTCAGACACCTATGCATTTTTTAGTTGACGTCGGACTCTTGTCGGTTTTTTGGTGTTATTCATTTGTAATTTTGGTCCTTTTTTCAGTTAATTTTTTTGGCTCTCTATACCGTAGCTTGGCTTGGTCTGATCCTAAATGTGAGAGTAATTTGCTTCCACGGATTCTTTTAAATTTGTATAACTGTCTTGTTTGACTTGATTTAAACCTTTAAAAATCAGGAGTTGTTTGATTTTTGGCCTGAACAATGAGAGGTTCTTTTGAATAATTCTTAAAAGGTTTCTGAGATAATTGTCTGTTGTTTAACAAATGTCTCAACTATAACATACGCAGTGTTTATTTATATAGTTACCTATTCATGTTTACTGTTGTTCTCAGTGAAAAATGGATTGTAGGTAGCTTGAGAGAAGCGGTTATTGATAGGTTAGTTCATAAAGAAAGAATTAAGTTTTGTTGCACTTGATTTTTTTAGTTCTTACCTGATCTGGCTCACAAAAACTTAATACTTGTCCGTTGCTATAGTTTAGCTATTCTTTTTTTGCCGATGCTCAAATATTTTTTGATTATCTGTCTGCAATTAACATTTTTTCATTGTGATTCCTTGACCGTCTTTAAAAAGTTCGCCTAAGACCTGGGAATATCTTTTTGCTGCTTGTTCGGGATGACCTTTTTTAGAATCAAAAGTATGTGGTCCTGATTTCTTCCCTGTAACAAGTCAAGATAAAACTTTGGCGGACGTTTTCATTAGCCAGGTGATATGGTTTTGAAAAGCAAATTTAGTTTCAAAAATTTATGGTTAGTGTTACTGTTTACAGAAATTATCATTTTGTTCCGCCTGCGTAAATTCATAAACCAATATTGTAGACTGTCTTATTTCGTGGCTGTTCAGTTTGGCGTCTGCATGTGCCTACCAAACTTTGGGGGCTGATTGTACAGGTTTACTCCTCTCTCCCGAAGCGTTTGTCATTGGTGTGTTTGTAGATCTGTGTCTGGTTACAGGAATTATGAACAATTAAGATCACCAATTTTTTTTTTCAATTTTGAGGTTTTCATTCAGACACCTATGGGTTGTTTAGTTGATGTCGGACTCTTGTCGGTTTTGTGGTGTTATTCAGTTGTATTTTTGGTCCTTTTTGGAGTTGATTTCTTCTGGTTCTCCATACTGTAGCTTAGCTTGGTTTGATCCTAAAAGTGAGAGTAATTTGCTTACACGAGAGTTGTTTGATTTTTGGCCTGAACAATGAGAGGTTCTTTCGGTTAAATCGGGGCTTCGGGTTGGGCTAGATCGCTTTGATGATGTTCATGTTATCCTAAAGCTTGGAAAAGTTTGATATATAACGCCTAATTTGTTTTTTTCTAAAGGGGCTGCCCGTCAGATGAGCTGAAACCAGCTCTTTTCACCTGCATTTCTAGTCGTTGGTTCTTAGGACACTTGCAGCAAATGCTGATAAAGCAGTCCGTTCACTACTTTGGTTTGCGGTTTCTGGAATGTGGCTTACTGAAAATTGAAAAATGATTAATTTCCTTTTTATAGTTTTGATTTTTACTCCATATTGTTTCCTGTAAAGTGCTTATTTAATTAAAAATTGTTTTTCTGGGGAAAGGTGGCAATTCATTTTTGATCTTAGTTGAAGAATTAGCCGCTGAGAGTCATCTTAGAACACCAGCTACTGCGATGGCGTTTTCGGCTTTTCCTTCTGGATTGTAATTCAAAATGTTCTAGTAGGTTCTCCGTAAAATTTCCAAGGGAAATTCTTCGAAAACAGATTTTGCTCAATTCATCTGTACGTTTGTGTCCTTTCGTTAGGAAGAGCAAGTCAAAACGCTAGAAGAACTTTTTCCTTTCTTTTGCGGCTAAAAAACTCAGGAAAAATTCCTATAGACAAAACAGGACAAAGTGATTTCTCTTTATCAGGTAAAACTTTAGTTCGTGGCCCCGGTGAGCGTATATTATTATCATAAGGTTCAAACGCCATTGACTGCTAGCAACCATTTTGCTTGACAACCTACAGCTAAATCATAAAGATAAAAACAATTTTTGTGAGAGGATTTAATTGGCCCACTTTACGCCAATTTTTGCAATTTAATGTATTGTCTCTTCAACTATGCCTTGAAAAAGGGGTTAAAAGATGACGAAATCAATAGTGGCAATTTAAAATAGATCTTAGCTAACGAATTAGCCGTTGGCCTCTTTTTCCGGAATGTTTGGCGAAGTTTGAGGGATTTTGCACGAACTATAATTCTCTAACAAAAGGTTTCTTGTAACCATATTGGCCGGCAATGAGAAACTTGGGGTTGAAACTATTGAATTTTTCGGCTTTCAACCTATTATTTCATATTACATTAATACAAAATTTATGTGAAAAATTAACACAAGAGGTAATTTTTCTCGCGTGAAAACACACGACTTGCGACTGTCACACGAAAAATCGTTCAATTCAATGCTCACACGAGAAAAAATCGTGTGATCCCACACGAGAAAAATCGTGTGATCCCACACCAGTGTCTCAAATTTCTTTTGAAAGGAATTCTTAATCTTTCGAATAGGACATGCTCATCATCTTAAAAAGTTTTTCAGATAAGTGTCTGTTGTTTAAAAAACCTCTTAACTATACCATAGGCAGTGTTTATTTATATAGTTTTTTATTCATGTTTACTGTTGTTCTCAGTGAAAAATGGATTGCAGGTAGTTTGAGGGAAGCGGTAATTGATAGGTTTGTTCATAAAGAAAGAATTAAGTTTTGTTGCACTTGATTTTTGAGTTCTTACCTGATCTGGCTCAAAAAAACTTAAAACTTGTCCGCTGCTATAGTTTAGCTCTTCTTTTTTGCCAATGCACAAATATTTTTTTTTGATTATTTGTCTGCAATTAACATTTCTTCATTGTGATTCCATGACCGTCTTTAAAAAGTTTGCCTAAGATCTGGGAACATCTTTTTGCTGCTTGTTCGGGATCACCTTTTTTAGAATCAAAAGTATGTGGTCCAGATTTTTTCCCTGAAACAAGCCAAGATAAAATTTTGGCGGATGTTTTCATTAGCCAGGTGATATGGTTTTAAAAAGCAAATTTAGTTTCAAATATTTGTGGTTAGTGTTAGGCTCGCCCCTGTTGCGTCTTTCAGGCGATGAATGAAACATATGATATATTTGCGCTGAATTATAGGGATATTGATGTTAGTAGAATTTTTCGTGATTGAACACCTACATATACTCATCTCGGTTCTTTCGAGCCATCAGGGAGAGTAAAAATTCTATTTTGGTTTTCTTCTAATGATGGCAGTGAAGTTCTGGAAAAATGTTGCGGCTAGAGATTGCACAAAGTTTGACAGACTCTGTTGGCAGACGAACTTATTGGCACAGCCAGAATAAAAGCATCTCTAAGCGTCTTTTACTAAGTTGAAAATGAGGTATTCAAAAATGAGAAAAACAAACAGATTTTTCAGTAGAAATTAGAGATTAACAGGACAGATCTGACTAAAAGACGGTGATTTGGATTCGACAGATGGAAAATGTTAGTTAGTAAAACTTTGCTTGATTCATATCAACAATTTTGTTACTTTGAATCAACAGCCTCTGACTTTATCTTAGTCAGACAAACTTTACAATTTCTCTATGTTTAGTTTTCATTCCCTGTTTCTAATACCCTAACGCAGATTTTCGATGATTGCGTAGAGTCTTCTATGAAAACTGCTTGGAGTTGTTTTACCATTAAGACAGATGAGAATTTTTTCAAAGAAGGCCTCTGCCATCTTGTCAGAAGGAAGGTATTAAACGTTTTCTTGGTCTCTTTCCCGATTAATATATATATATATATATATATATATATATATATAATTTCTTTAGTATAGGTGAAACCAACTGTTTCGAACATTATAGATATCGTAATTGTCCTTTTCAACACCACCAGTTTTGAAATGAGTGTGCTTTTTTGTGGGTCGAGATTAAACTTATTTGTTAACATGATATCTGCTTTCGTCTGTTTAACCAGTTGAAGAAGTAATCCCGGCAGACATTTGTAAATTGTGGAATCCACATTTTTGTATCCTCTCTATACTGAATAAAATTTCAATTTAAATTTGATTTGGCTGAAATTCTCGACGGTCTGCAGTCATTCATTTGTTACTGGGCGCTCAAGCATTGTCTCTAGTAGCGCTCCTGGTTGACTGTGACTTCCCCTAATCTTTTTTGATTTGTAGGCCCGGAAACCAGTGAATTCTCCCTCTTCCCTTATGTTTAAAGTGACTTTTAGTGCCTTTTTGGTGCCGTCGTGTTTCTCAATGCCACGGTTATGCCGTCAACATACACCAAAATAGAGAAAAGTTTCTGCTTTTGCAACAAAGCAATGATTGTTTCTGCTTCTGGTGAACCCCTGCCTGAGTAGAGGATTTGCCATTTCCCTTTACCAGTTGACAACTGCCTACTTCGAAGCAAAAAATTTTTTTAATGGACATTCTAACTTTTCTCCTGCTTGTGCTTGCTCTACAAAATCTTGAGACTCGTCCAAATACACTTCTTTCTCAATGGGTGATTGCAGGAAGGCCGTCTTGAGAACAGAGTGGTGCATCACATGATCTTGCTTAGCTGTAAGCTGAAGTAGAATCCTCAATGTTTCCGGAAATCTTGTTGGAGGAAAAGTCTAAAAGTAGCCCACTCTTTCCGCCTGTTTCAATTTATGTGCTACATTCTGTGCTTTTTACTTGTCGACTTTACCATTTGGTCTCTGTTTCCTTTTTTTTTTACTTCTATCACATGAAGTATTTTCAAGTTTATTTCAAATCTCTTTCGGGTGTCAGTAATTACTGGCTGCACAATTGCCTCTCTGTTTTCAGGGTTTGTGACCGTTTCAGACTCATGATAATTGCATCTTGAACTGCCAACAATTTGTGTGAGTTGGGTGTACACAACAGGTATCCGTTGTCGCCGTAATGTTAAATCGCTAAATTTTCCTTCAGTTCCTTGGGTTCAAATTTGCTGACATCTCTCCCTCTCTCTCTCTTCTTCTCTCTCTGTCTCTCTCTCTCTCTCTCTCGCTATCTCTCGCTCTCTCTTTCTTTTCGACGTGGAGACTATGCAACCAGAATATACTAATTCAATTTTTGCAAATCCAAACTCGGAACCCTTCATCATCTCCGCTGGGCATTTTTCTTCCCATTGTCTCACAAACAAGTTTATGCTTATTGTTAAATTTCAAATTTATGCTTCCCACATTATCCTGAGAAGTTCGGAGTAAGTTAGCAAGCAACTTGCCATCTGAAGCATTGTCGTGTTTCACTTCTCAGCTAACTTTACCGTATGACACTCTGTGTCTGCTCTCGCGAACAAGCAATGATCGTTCCTGCTTCTGGTGAATCCGGACTCTGTTGGATTTTTGCCAGCTCCCTAAACCAGTTGTTAGCAGCCTGTTTTAAACTATAAATTGATATATTTAGTCGACATATTAACTTGCCTCTATCTGATCCTTGTTTTACAAATTCCTCTGGCTGTTTCAGATACACTTCCTCCTCTTTTGGTTAGTGCAGAAACGCCATCTTGACATCAAACTGGTGCATTACATGGCCTTGATTCGCTCATAGTTGAAGTAGAATCCTGAATGACCCACAATATCCTCAGAAGTTCGGAGTAAGTTAGCAAGCAACTTGCCATCTCAAGCATTGTCGTGTTCCACTTCTCAGCTAACTTTACCGTATGACACTCTGTCTCTGCTCTCGCGAACAAGCAATTACCGCAAATAAGCACAAGCAAATAAGCACATTTCTTCATTGTGATTCCATGACCGTCTTTAAAAAGTTTGCCTTAAATCTGGGAATATCTTTTTGCTGCTTGTTCGGGATCACATTTTTAGAATCAAAAGTATGTGTTCCGGATTCTTTCCCCGTAACAAGTCAAGATAAAATTTTGGCGGATGTTTTCATTAGCCAGTTGATATGGTTTTAAAAAGCAAATTTAGTTTCAAATATTTTTGGTTAGTGTTAGGCTCACCCCTGTTGCATCTTTCAGGCGATGAATGAAACATATGATATATTTGCGCTGAATTATAGGGATATTGATGTTAGTAGAATTTTTCGTGATTGAACACCTACATATACTCATCTCGGTTATTTTGAGCCATCAGGGAATGAAAAAATTCTATTTTAGTTTTCTTCTAATGATGGTAGTGAAGTTCCGGAAAAATGTTGCGGCTGAAAATTGCACAAACTTTGACAGACTGTTGGCAGACGAAGTTATTGGCACAGCCAGAATAAAAGCAACTTTAAGCGAAGCGTCTTTTACTAAGTTGAGAATGAGGTATTCAAAAATGAGGACAAAAAAAGATTTTTCAGTTTACAAGAGAGTTTACAATTTCTCTATGTTTAGTTTTCATTCCCTGTTTCTAATACCCTAACGCAGATTTTCGATGATTGCGTAGAGTCTTCTATGAAAACTGCTTGGAGTTGTTTTACCATTAAGACAGATGAGAATTTTTTCAAAGAAGGCCTCTGCCATCTTGTCAGAAGGAAGGTATTGAACGTTTTCTTGGTATCTTTCCCGATTAATATATATATTTTTTCTTTAGTATAGATGAAACCAACTGTTTCGAACATAATAGATATCGTAATTGTCCTTCTCAACACCACCAGTTTTGAAATGAGTGTGCTTTTTTGTGGGTCGAGATTAAACTTGTTTGTTAACATGATATCTGCTTTCGTCTGTTTAACCAGTTGAAGAAGTAATTCCTGCAGACATTTGTAAATTGTGGAATCCACATTTTTGTATCCTCTCTATACTGAATAAAATTTCAATTTAATTTTGATTTGGCTGCAATTCTCGACGGTCTGCAGTCATTCATTTGTTACTGGGCGCCCAAGCATTGTCTCTAGTAGCGCTCCTGGTTGACTGTGACTTCCCCTAATCTTTTTTGATTTGTAGGCCCAGAAACCAGTGAATTCTCCCTCTTCCCTTATGCTTAAAGTGGCGTTTAGTGCCTTTTTGGTGCCGTCGTGTTTCTCAATGCCACGGTTATGCCGTCAACATACACCAAAATAGAGAAAGGTTTCTGCTTTTGCAACAAAGCAATGATTGTTTCTGCTTCTGGTGAACCCCTGTCTGAGTAGAGGATTTGCCATTTCCCTTTACCAGTTGACAACTGCCTACTTCGAAGCAAAAATTTTTTTAATGGACATTCTAACTTTTCTCCTGCTTAGGCTTGCTCTGCAAAATCTTGAGACTCGTCCAATTACACTTCTTTCTCAATGGGTGATTGCAGGAAGGCCGTCTTGAGAACAGAGTGGTGCATCACATGATCTTGCTTAGCTGTAAGCTGAAGTAGAATCCTCAATGTCTCCGGAAGTCTTGTTGGAGGAAAAGTCTAAAAGTAGCCCACTCTTTCCGCCTGTTTCAATTTATGTGCTACATTTTGTGCTTTTTAATTGTCGACTTTACCATTTGGTCTGCGTTTCCTTTTTTTTACCCAACTGCTCAACGTCCAGATCAATGGGTGGTCTCTCTAGGTCCCAAGTTTCGTTATATTAGAGGTCTTTCAACTCGTCCTTCGCTGCATTTTGCCATTGATCCCACTCTTCACTTTATTTTGCTTCATAGACTGATTTGAGTTCCACCTACTCACCCTCAATCTCAACAAAATGTGGTCTCATATCTCTATAGAAATGAAGAGCTTTTCCTGCTCGTGACTCTTATTTGAGCTCAGCTCTGTCCATTTTCTGGTGTGCATCATCAATGAAGCCAACAGTCTGCGGATGTGGAGCTATCTGTAACGATGTTTGCAAGTAATCTTCGAGTCCCGTCGACTCCTGATAGCAATTGATCCTGTGCACTTTGCTTCTTGTTCATCATCTAAGCTCTATCTCTCTCACCTCAATGTTTTTTGTTGATGAGTGTTAACGCAATCTGCACCATAACACTCCTCTTTCTTTGCAGTAGGTGCATACTCTCTCTCTCTCTCTCTCTCTCTCTCTCTCTCCGGCCATATTCCTGATTAACATCATCTGGTTGCCAGTTTTCAAAGATTTTCTTCACTCTCTTCTATTAGGTCAACCAAGGCGTGTGTTAGGCTATCGTTTATTTGACTACTTTCATACCGTTGCCTGCGTGGGTATTACTTAAGTAGCTCTATATCTCTGCTGGACATGCAGAGCCTACGTCTTTTAGATACTGCGGTTTATGTTTCCTCACAGTTCTTTTCACTTACTTTATATAAAAGGTTCTATCTATTATTGAAGAGGGATCCACGGGACCCAATAATAGTATCGCCCTTTCTAAGATCTTTTAAGCTTAATTCCATTCCTATTTAAAAAAAATAAATACAATTGTAAGTTGGACTAACCGTAGAGGAAAGACTTCACAAAGAGAGTGGAGATACCAAAAGGGCAATGCATTAGTGGTTACTTAAATAAAGCTATTTGAGCACAATCAACTTAGCAAATCTACATATCTATCACATGAAGTATTTTCAAGTTTATTTCAAATCTCTTTCGGGTGTCAGTAATTACTGGCTGCACAATTGCATCTCTGTTTTCAGGGTTTGTGACCGTTTCAGACTCATGATAATTGCATCTTGAACTGCCAACAATTTGTGTGAGTTGGGTGTACACAACAGGTATCCGTTGTCGCCGTAATGTTAAATCGCTAAATTTTCCTTCAGTTCCTTGGGTTCAAATTTGCTGACATCTCTCCCTCTCTCTCCCTCTTCTTCTCTCTCTCTCTCTCTCTCGCTATCTCTCGCTCTCTCTCTCTCTCTCTCTCTCTCTCTCTCTTTTCGACGTGGAGACTATGCAACCAGAATATACTAATTCAATTTTGGCAAATCCAAACTCGGAACCCTTCATCATCTCCGCTGGGCATTTTTCTTCCCATTGTCTCACAAACAAGTTTATGCTTATTGTTAAATTTCAAATTTATGCTTCCCACATTATCCTGAGAAGTTCGGAGTAAGTTAGCAAGCAACTTGCCATCTGAAGCATTGTCGTGTTTCACTTCTCAGCTAACTTTACCGTATGACACTCTGTGTCTGCTCTCGCGAACAAGCAATGATCGTTCCTGCTTCTGGTGATTCCGGACTCTGTTGGATTTTTGCCAGCTCCCTAAACCAGTTGTTAGCAGCCTGTTTTAAACCATAAATTGATATATTTAGTCGACATATTAACTTGCCTCTATCTGATCCTTGTTTTACAAATTCCTCTGGCTGTTTCAGATACATTTCCTCCTCTTTTGGTTAGTGCAGAAACGCCATTTTGACATCAAACTTGTGCATTACATGGCCTTGATTCGCTCATAGTTGAAGTAGAATCCTGAATGTCCCACATTATCCTCAGAAGTTCGGAGTAAGTTAGCAAGCAACTTGCCATCTCAAGCAATGTCGTGTTTCACTTCTCAGCTAACTTTACCGTATGACACTCTGTCTCTGCTCTCGCGAACAAGCAATTACCGCAAATAAGCACAAGCAAATAAGCATTAATATCCATTAATACGGATCTGTTGACAGCCAGCTCTGAATCCGCTCCAATTATCGGCCAAATTTCTCTTTGAAGATCAAGCAGAAATTGACTGTATGCGAAAGGCCGCGTTAAACATATTTCTATAACTTAGTTACCGGGGTGATTTTACATGACTGCACAAGCAAACATTGAATGTATCTTCCAAATAATTCCTGTTTGAAACTCCTGTTCGGTTGAAAGAAACACCACTGGTCTTTGTAAGAGCTCCCCCCCCCACCCCAATGATTCCATGTTTCTGCAAAATCTAATTTGAAAATAGATGAATAATATAGGTGGTTGTCATAATTCTAACCATTTATGGTATAATTTCTTTATTGCTAAACTACATTTAGACTCTCCTCCTAAGAAAGAAGTTTAACAATGAATTTTCTCACATTTCTGAATGCACGAGAAAAAAACTGTCTTTGATGGGTGCGTGAACAAACGTCTTCCCGGAGAAGGAAAGTAAAACAAATATTTTAGAATGTGTGACGTTCTTAAAACAACACTATGGCGCTGTTATTGGCATGTGACTGTCATATGCAAAACAAATGGTTTTTTTTTCTAACCGAAAAATTATATTTTTAATTTATCTCTTGCATTCTTTTCACCCTCAAATTATTTCACCCGGGTTCATCAGATCCTCTGTGACGCCCATTTTTCAAGAAAGGTGGGCAGAGTTGAAAGGTGTCCTGTTATATCTTCTCCCTCCTCTAGATTAAATTCTGTGGAGAATAAAAGGGGAAGAATTTGAGAAGTGAGCTGGAGCCCACTTTGCTTATCCTTGTTTGTGTATATTGAGGGTCGCTTTAATTTGTGCGAGGGATTATATTTTTGCCCAATCCGATTATTGCGTTTTTTTCCCATTTCCTAATTAGATTTTCCTTCCTTGCGAAGGTTTCCTTTTCCGTCTTCAAACAGAATTTTTAATCAATTGATTTATTTAGTCGACATATTAACTTGCCTCTATGTGATCTTTGTTTTACAAATTCCTCTGGCTGTTTCAGATACACTTCTTCCTCTTGTCGTTAGTGCAGAAAAGCCATCTTGACACCAAACTGGTGCATTACATGGCCTTGATTCGCTCATAGTTGAAGTAGAATCCTGAATGTCTCCGGCTACAGTTAGGCGCAAAGGTCTTTAAGTAGTCCAGTCCGTCCAACTGATGGAAGCCCTTCGCTATATAACGTGCTTTGTGTTTGTCGACTTGACCACATTTCACTTTGTGGAACCAATTGCCCGGTATGACGTTCGTGTCTGTGGGTGGTCGCACTAGGATCAGGTCTTGTTGTCTTGGAGTACCTTGACCTCGTCTTTCATTGCACGGTGCCACTGGTCCCAATCGTCACCTTGCGTGGCTTCGTAGACTGTTTCGGTTCCACGTGGTTGATCGAAGTCACAACAAGATGGGTTCTAACTTCTCCAAAAAATTGCGGAACATTCCTTGCTCGTGTTTCCCGTCTAGGCTCTGCCTTGTCCGCTTGCTCCAGTGCCTCTTCAAAGAAACCAACTGTCTATGACTGTGAGAAGTCCTCTGTGTCACTCTCCTCCAGTGACTTCGGGTCTCTGAGATTCCATCTTGTTGCAGTAGATTCTTCTTCTAGTGCTGCTGCCTCAACATCTCAGGCATCTCGTCTAAGTGTCGTTTTTGAGTTTTCACGCTCTCTGCGTCATGCCACTCCTCATTTATTGCAGTAGACGTGTCCTCTTTTTTATTTTTCTCATGGTCTTGATTACCATCATCTGGGTTCCAAATCCCCAGTTGCTGTAAACCCTCATCTAATAGTTTGGGCGTCTCGGTGTTGTCAGGGATGGACTCCTTGATGATCCCACTTCGGACTCCTTAATGATCACATCTCGAACTGCCACCACCTTGCGTGTATTGGGTATGTACACCAGGTAACCGTTGTCTCCTTCAGTGTAACACACAAACTTTCCTTCCAGTGATTTGGGTTCCAATTTTCTGACGTCTGTGTCCTTCTTCCTCATGAGAACTTTGCAACCAAAAGTATATAATTTACTAATTGAAAGCTTATGTTTTATACCTAGCACCAGCTCTGCTGGGCATTTTTCTTCTTCTCGTCTCACAACTAAGTTTCTGATCCTAGTTGCGGGAAGAATCGTTGCTCCCCATATCATCTTGGGAAGTCTTGAGTCAAAGAGCAAGCATCCTGTCATCTCCAGCAATGCCCTGTTGCACCTCTCAGCTAACCCATTCTGTTGTGGCGTCTCTGGTATGGTCTTTTCTTGTAGAATGCCTGCATCTAAGCAGTACGTCTTGAACTGCCCTGAGAGAAACTCCTTCGCATTGTCTTGCCTCATCTTCTTGGGCGTCCCCACACTGAGGAAAAACTTCTTCAGGCTGGCCAGTGCTTCACTCTTTGCCTCAAGCAAGTCCACAAACAAAATTTTGTGTACTCGTCTGCAAACACATTGCAGAACCGGAACAGTGGCAGTGATTCCACTCTGAAAGGTCCCATCACGTCTGTGAAGACCATCTCGAGTTTCTCTTCTGCTGGAGTCTCTGCCACTCTTGGTACTGGAATCTTTATGATCTTGGCCAATACGTACACATTGCATACATCATCAAGTTACCCTACTGTCCCTATTGTATTCCTGACCTCCTCCACCTAATTAAAATGACTCAGTCGTCTGTGCCACTTCCTTGCATTGTCAAGTTTCACGCTGTTGGAACTCATCTTGTTCTCTAGAAAGCTGCAGGGTAATTAAAATAAATTATTTTTGTTTCTTATTTTTACCCGAGTTCCTTTCTGGAGTTTCATGCAGCTATTTCTTCTCTCAAAACCGAAGCTATGTCTCCACTCCGTGCATCTTGATACTAATAGGAGGTTTGAGGAATAGTCAGGCACACACAAAACATTCTTGAATTCGCATTGAAAGTCCCCTTTGTTTGAAGGCATGCTGATTCTCACACAGCCTCTGCCCACCTCCCTGGAAGCCTCTCCGTTGGTGTTTATGACCACTGATTGTGGTCCTTCTTCTCATCTTTGCCTGCCTCAATGTCTAGTGGTCCAGGCTCATTGGGTTGCTCTTCTGTCCCAATTAATGATTTGTATATTCGTTTATTCGTTTCGTCTGCATCATTGCTACAAATCTTGTGCTCCAGATCGGAATGTCCTGTGCTTTTCCTGTGTAGGTCAGCAGACTGCCTGTCTGTTGATCCATCCGAATTTGAGCCGGCGAAACAGTTGTGAACAGAAAGGATAATTAGCAGACAATGATTATGACTGTCAGCAACAATTTAATTTTGTTTTAGAAAATAATTTTTTGAATTAGAAAATTGCAGCGCCCATAAATTGTTGTGTTGTGGATTTTGGCGAGCGAAATAAAAAGAGTTTTTAAATAAGTACAAAAATTAATCTCTCAAATGAGAGAATAACAAAAATGATACTTTACGATAGATTTTAGAGATTTACAGGCGAGATCTGATTATCAGATCAAGATGGTGATTTGATTTTGGGGATGAAAATGGCTCGAAAATCAGCTATATATATGCCCATTATCAGTGCGACAAAGTCAGGATACAAAACTAATGTTTGCACCATTATTTACAGAGGGGTCGCAAGGGTTACCCAATATGGTTTGCTTCTGCAATATTCCTAGAAGTAAGTCACAAGGGATACCATAAGTAGTATTTATTTACACTTTTCTAAGAATTCGTTCCCATTTCCGGTGGTATCATAATGATTCAATACGTGCTGGCAACATTTTACATCAAAGAATGTCACTCTAAAAATAGTTATCTAGATTCACCAGTTTGAACCGAATACTGATTTCTAGCACCATTAATTGACAATTCATTTATACAAATTTTGTGACTGGAATCAGTTTTGCTCCTTTCTTTGTAATCTGGTTAGTTAAATTTTCTTTCTAGTTATTCTAACTAAGTTCAGGACTATAGTTTGATCAAATTTCTAACACATTGTGTTGCTTTAGTCTCCTGCTGTAAATGTTCAGAACCTGTTTTGTTTTGGGGGAAGTTCAGGAAATTCTCACGGCAATTTTAAGTGTTTGATTTTATAATATATGCGTTTATGTTTTTCCGAATCGGTGCCTAGACGGGTCTTGTCCCGAACCGGAAAAATTTGAACAATTCAATCCTCATTTTTTACAGGAGTAGAAAAGTTAATATAGTCTGTTTAGGGATCAATTCAGTTCATACGAGTGTTTCTACAATAAATTTGTATATCTATTCAAAGATATCATCGCTCGACGAGAACTGACTATGCGAAACAGAATCTTCGGACAAATTACTCTGAAACGGCAGGCTAAAGTTGTTGACGTGTTGAGGTACAAGAAAGAATTGATAGGTGAGGTGGCAGAAAGGTGGTCAGAAAATGGCGGAAAATGAGTGGGTTTCCAAAAATACAAGTATTCTAAATTGCCCGCACGCCATTCCATGAAATTCTCTTACTTGGCATCTTTGGTGAACCGTAAACTAAAGCTCTAAGAGAGCTACTCAGGCACTTAATGCCCTCTGTGCTTTACCTATGGTTTATCCTGTTTGGCCAAAAGTAGCCAATCATAGTTCAAATAGTATCATTATAAGGCTGCAATTTCTCATTGAAAGACGTTAAACTCAAAAAAATCCAGCCAGATTTATTATTCAAAAATTTTGACCCGAAATTAAACCACCGCTCACTAATTTTTCAGAACAGTTCAGGACGGTAACCCATAAAAGAGATAGAATTGGAAAAAAATCATTTCGAGTTCGACAAATTTAGAGTTCATAATGGAAATTTATTTAATTCTGTTCTATTGCACCCCACTTTATGCAAATGCGTTTCAGTTAGGACAGGAATGCTTTTTGACCTCTATAGAACCAAAGCAAGCGTGATTTAATATCCATTAATACGGATCTGTTAACAGCCAGCTCTGAATCCGCTCCAATTATTGGCCAAATTTCTCTTTGAAGATCAAGCAGAAATTGACTGTATGCGAAAGGCCGCGTTAAACATATTTCTATAACTTTCTTAGTTACCGGGGTGATTTTACATGACTGCACAAGCAAACATTGAATGTATCTTCCAAATAATTCCTGTTTGAAACTCCTGTTTGGTTGAAAGAAACACCACTGGTCTTTGTAAGAGCTCTCCTAAGAAAGAAGTTTAACAATGAATTTTCTCACATTTCTGAATGCACGAGAAAAAAACTGTCTTTGATGAGTTGGTGAACAAACTGCTTCCCGTGGAAGGAAAGTAAAACAAATATTTTAGAATGTGTGACGTTCTTAAAACAACACTAGCGCTGTTATTGGCATGTGACTGTCATATACTGTACAAATTGTTTTTTTTTCTCACCAAAAAATTATATTTTTAATTTATCTCTTGCATTCCTTTCACCCTCAAATTGTTTCACCCGGGTTCATCAGATCCTCTGTGACGCCCATTTTTCAAGAAAGGTGGGCAGAGTTAAAAGGTGTCCTGTTATATGTTCTCCCTCCGATAGATTAAATTCTGTGGAGAATAAAGGGGGCAAAATTTGAGAAGTGAGCTGGAGCCCACTTTGCTTATCCTTGTTTGTGTGTATTGAGGGTCGCTTTAATTTGTGCGAGGGATTATATTTTTGCCCAATCCGATTATTGCGTTTTTTCCCATTTCCTAACTAGATTTTCCTTCCTTGCGAAGGTTTCTTTTTCCGTCTTCAAACAGAATTTAATTTCAAGAGGTCTGCATATTTGATACCCCAAAATTGATACCCAAATTATTTTCTCTTCCTGCTTTTGGTGGATAAAATTTTCAGTTTTTGATGATCGTTTTTAAACTTTCTTGACAAATTATTTTGATAAAATTTGAATAACTAATCAGCTAGGTAAATATTAATTTGGCCAGGTAAGTTCAATTGAAGAACACTGCCATTTTAACTACCTTTTTCCATGCCATGACACTTTGACACTTCTTTGCTTCCTAATTGGTTGTTGTTGTTGTTTACTTCTAGGCTCCGACCACTGATAAATTATTAACAAGTTTTTCGCCCCCGTATTCCAATTTGAATTTCCCGTATTCGTAAAGTTCAACATCAATTTTAACGACCCATTTTACTTTTTATTTGTTGGTTAAATTATTTCACATTGAAACACGCATTTTCCATTTTCTTCTTCATGGTGAGAAATTTTTTGTCACTTTGAGCTTAAATGCACGTGAACAAAATGTCTTAACATATCCGCCCCTAAATAATCAGCCACCATTGCGCATTAAGATACGGTGTTAAATATAATAAAAATTACAACCTAGAACACTATTTAGTGTTTTTTTACCAGTATCATCGCCTCTTTCGCATTGCTTTATTCTTAGATTTATCAGCGGCGTCGGTTTGTCATAAATTAAAAGTACATTATGAATGTTACCGCGATTCAAGATTTAACCATCAATAACTCATCATCTGGGAATTTGTCCCTGGTTGAAGTGAATTATTGCGATACTATCGAAGATTGCAGTCTAACAGAGTCATTGTGGAAAATGAGTGGTGTTCCGCAAGGTTTATTTTACTTATTTATCATATTTTTCTCCTTATTTGGAAACATAATTGTCATTAAAACTGTAGAACAAGACTCAGAAATGTCTAAATCTTATTCGAATATCTTTTTAGTTAATTTAGCTTTGTGTGATATTGCCCAAGCTGGTTTAATGCTGCCAATTTTTGGGGCAACTGCGGTGCTTGGTGATGCTTATGTGTTTCCACCAATTTTCGGCACAGATGTCATGTGCACCGTATCCAAATTTCTCAATCAGCTGTGCCCCGCTGTTACAAGTTACACTAACACCATAATAGCCGTGGACCGTTTCGTGGCATTCGTGTACCCCTTCCGAAAACGGTTGACTAAATTGACCGCTTGTTTGATCATGGGCTTCACGTGGGTGGTGTCGGGTGTTTTCTGCACCGACCTGTTCTGCCGACCTGAAGTTGTTCGCAACTGCTGGAGTGGGTGTGAGAAACGTGTGTGCATCAATAATTTGTCGCCCGAGTCAAGATTCTTGGGGTATGTAGTTATGTAGAGTGCCTTAAAACTTTTTTTCAAAGAGCATAAAAATGAGTTCTACTGAAACTCGGATTCTATGTTTTTAGTTCAGATTGAGATTGGTCACCGCAACTATGCTTTTAACAGTATTTTCAACAGGTGTTTTGTGTTGCCATAGTTTGCTATAACCAGTTAGAGCAATTTTCCAAAGTAAAAATTTCTTTCAAACTGATTTTTTCGCCGAGGGAAAGTTGAGTCAGATCTAACTTGTCAATAGATTCAATTTCATTTGATATGAATTGAATTGCACAATCTTTCTACGTGTTACTGTCACTTTCAGAATTAATCTTAGACAAAAGGATCGTATCTCTTAATGTTAACTAATTTCTCATTGATTTTATGCGAACTGCTGGCTTTAACAAATTCAGGATGTTTGCATACATAGCGTAATTGTATGATTTTGAACTTGGATTTTTTCTAATGTTACGATACAGTTTGCACCAATTGCGTAATTTTAATAGACGGTCAAGTAATGAGAGAGCCCGCTGACGTTCATATAAATCCCTGTGAACAAATAGTTCTTTTTCAAAGAGGAGCTTTGGGTGTGTATGGCTTCGAGTTCTTCGATTTTGCCTGCATTTGTTGCTCCATATGTTTTTTTTCGGTTTTATTTATCAATAGTTCAAATGGCGATCTAAAGAGGTATTATTGATACTTTTCAATGCTCTCAACTATTAACTTTTTTGGCTTTGAATAATATTGACTTAGAACTTTGAACTCTTTTGACTATGAACAAAATTGTTCGGAAAAATATCAAAAAATCTCAAAATTTTATCGCCTTTTCAATTTATTTCAGCCAAACTAAAGCTTTTTTGGCTTTGAACAATATAGACCTTGAACTCTTTTGACTTTGAACAATATTGTTTGAAAAATATCACAGAATTTCAAAAACTTTATCAACTTTTCAATTTATTTCATTCAAACTAAAGCTTTGTCTCATTATTGACTATACCCGTATTCCCTTAGCGTACTAATGGTTTCAATTTTTCTTGCAGTTTTGCCTGGAATATTTGATTTTTGCCTGTAGTCAATTTTTTCTTCTTGTCGTATGACTTATATCAAATAAAGCAGATCTCAATGGCTCCTTGAGGAAATACAAGTGAGCCAATTTTTTTACCATCATTTGACAGAATAAAATTTCAATGAGCTTAAGTTTGTTTGTTTTCAAAAAACACCAATGTATTTTTGAATTTTCTTGACTACAGACAGGTCTGCTCTGTTCAGATTACGGACAGGTCTCCTCTGGTTTCCAGTGACGAACATGTTTTTTCTGAAATATTTGATATTGTCTTCTGGCCCAAATTATTGTTTCTTTTGTCATGTTTTTTTATTGACTTGTTTTGTAATCTCTCATTAGTGGCAGGCCTCATCTGTCCCCTTATGTGGATTTATATTGTTATTTAGTATTTTTAGTTGATGACGATTTAGTTACTTATACACAAGTTTTTCTTGAACAGTATGTGAATTTTGTAAATTTCCTATTTTTCCACATTAGGTAGACAATTAAGCAAAAATGTGATTCGGATATGTCGGAGCACTGAACTTGACCTCACAATACCGATTTTTTCTCTTTATAGTCAGAAATCCTCCATCCATTGTCCACATCATTTATTGTCCAGAAGATTTCAATGCATGCTTTCACTTGGTTCTGTTTTTATGTCCCTTCTTGGATTTCGCTGATTTTTGTAAATAGTTTTGATTCAACTGTGTTTAAAATGTTCGCAATTTCTTTTTTTATCATAAAAATAAGCAACAATGGTTTTTTATGATCATCTTCTTTACTTTGACACAGAATTGGCTACTAAGATACTTTCCCATTTTTTTCGAAATCTGTTGTTGTCGTCATGTGTTGAGAAAACCAGAGTCTACCCGATATAAATTTTCTCTGCGATGCTGCCTTCCTGATAAACTTGGTCTTTAAGAATTAGATTTTTTGTTTTATTTTGTTTTTAAACAACCAAATTTACCCAAAAACCAGATGAGTAAAATCAATTGTAGAACAAATTAAAAATTTTTACGACATTTTACCAAATAAAATGGCAATTATTTTACATTTTTACTATCCACCAATTCAGGAAGAAATATAAATTCAGACATGTCTGAATATTGGCTCATGAAAATTTTTCTTAATGACTACAGAAAAACAACAAACACGGTCAGAACACTAAAATAACTTATAATTTTTGAAAAAAATTATCCAGTCAGAAAAACTAATTGCTACGAGCGTAGTCCGTTGATAGGCAATCTGTATTCCCTTAATGAAATCAACGAGACCGTTCGTCACTTAGGCTTTAACAAACTTACACAACTAGTACATCCAACGTTAGTGTTGCCATTTTTTAATAGACCCGATAGTTTCAAAGTTATCATCGACATAACCAAAAAAGAGACATTATGTAGGTTCAATATGCCTCTTTATAAGTTTAGTGAGATCTCTCATTATTGATTTTTGATAAGAATGCTAGTTATATCAAATAAAGCGGGTCTCAATGGCTTCTTGAGGAAATACAAGTGAGCCAATTTTTTATCATCATTTGACAGATTAAAGTTTCAATAAGCTTAAACTTTTTGTTTTCAAAAAACACCAATTTACTTTTGAATTTTTTTTGCCTTTCTGTTCCGTTTTTTTGTCATCTTGTAATTTAGTCTCCTTTTTTACCGGTCCTATTCATTTCCTTGTGAAGCAAACGTTTCGCATTTTAACCGATGCTTTTATGAAATTCACACAAAGGAGCATTCTTTAATAGTTTTTGTCCCCTTTTCTTCTTCTGGTCAAGTTGTTCCACGTTCAGATTACGGACAGGTCACTTCTGGTTTGCAGTGACGAACATGTTTTTTCTGAAATATTTGATATTGTCTTCTGGCCGAAATTATTGTTTCTTTTGTCATGTTTTTTATTGACTTGTTTTGTAATCTCTCATTAGTGGCAGGCCTCGTCTGTCCCCTTATGTGGATTTATATTGTTATTTAGTATTTTTAGTTGATGACGATTTAGTTACTTATACACAAATTTTTCTTGAACAGTATGTGAATTTTGTAAATTTCCTATTTTTCCTCATTAGGTAGACAATTAAGGCAATGTGATTCGGATTGGTCGGAGCACTGAACGTGACCTCACAATACCGAGTTTTTTTCTTTAATGGTCAGAAATCCTCCATCCA
The DNA here is from genome assembly GCF_964194025.1 of Convolutriloba macropyga. Lineage (NCBI taxonomy): Eukaryota > Metazoa > Xenacoelomorpha > Acoela > Convolutidae > Convolutriloba > Convolutriloba macropyga. The sequence goes on along the minus strand of NC_134468.1, from coordinate 42,283,934 downwards.
GTGTCCACATCATTTTTGTCCGGAAGATTTCAAAGCCTGCTTTCCTTGGTTCTGTTTTTATGTCCCTTCTTGGATTTCGCTGATTTTTGTAAATAGTTTCGATTCAACTGTGTTAAAAATGTTCGCAATTTCTTTTTTTATCATAAAAAGAGGCAACAATGGTTTTTTATGATCATCTTCTTTACTTTGACACAGAATTGGCTACTAAGATACCTTCCCATTTTTTTCGAAATCTGTTGTTGTCGTCATGTTTCGAGAGAAGGAGAGTCTACCCGATATATGTTTTCTCCGCGATCCTGTCTTCCTGATTTACTTGGTCTTTAAGAATTAGTTTTTTTTGTTTTTTTTTTTAGTATTAAAAATGACAAAATCAGTAAAATATTCTTAAAGAAGGAATTAAAAAAGTTTTCCCAGACAGTCCATTAATATATTTTTCTTTTTTACTCTTGCCACAAGGAAAAAATTTTGAATATTTTTTACAAATCGTAATCCGAAACCATAAAAAGAGGAAAACTCTTATCCTCTCCTGATGATGATCTGATTTTGACGAAAATGTTCATTTGCTGAACACATAACTCTTTTTTTCATCAGGGTTTAGATCATTGAGTATTCTATCTTTTTGTCTAACTTTGAAGCTTTTCACCTGTTTGAGTACAGTGCAGATAATAAGTAATATAATTTTCACTTTTGGTAGAAAAATACTTATAGTGGTTGTGGAGTTGGGAGTTGGTGAAAAGTCTCACAGTCAGAAATCAAATTTGAGGAGGCTCGCTAATGTGCTATGGCATATAATTTTTGGACGCTTCATCCACAGCGTTCTCTAAATTGTCCACCAACTGAAGGAGAATTTAACCTCCTCGAAAAATGTAGTTCAATTTTTGATATTTGGCTTTGACATTTTCTTACAAAAGTGCAGAAGTCCATTCATTGACAATAATCACTGTGTATCATTGTGATACATTCAGGAGGTTCAATTATGCCTTGCCAGAAAACCAATTGGTTTTTATCAGCAGTCAAAGTCGTTGATAAACCCAATTGTAAACAACCAAATTTACCCAAAAACCAAATGAGTAAAATCAATTATAGAGTAAATTAAAAATTTTTACAACCTTTTACCAAATAAAATGGCAACTATTTTACATTTTTACTATCCACCAATTCAGGAAGAAATATAAATTCAGACATGTCTGAATATTGGCTCATGAAAATTTTTCCTAATGACTACAGAAAAACAACAAACACGGTCAGAACACTAAAATAACTTATAAATTTTGAAAAAAATTATTCAGCCCAAAAAGCTAATTGCTACGAGCGTAGTCCGTTGATAGGCAATCTTTATTCCCTTAATGAAATCAACGAGACCGTTCTTCACTCAGGCTTTAACAAACTTACAGAACTAGTACGTCCAACGTTAGTTTTGCCATTTTTTAATAGACCCGATAGTTTCAAAGTTATCATCGACATAACCTATGCACGAGAGACATTATGTAGGTTCAATATGCCTCTTTATAAGTTTAGTGAGATCTCTCATTATTGATTTTTGATAAGAATGCTAATTATATCAAATAAAGCGGGTCTCAATGGCTTCTTGAGGAAATACAAGTGAGCCAATTTTTTACCATCATTTGACAGATTAAAGTTTCAGTAAGCTTAAATTTTTTGTTTTCAAAAAACACCAATTTACTTTTGAATTTTTTTTGCCTTTCTGTTCCGTTTTTTTGTCATCTTGTAATTTAGTCTCCTTTTTTACCGGTCCTATTCATTTCCTTGTGAAGCAAACGTTTCGCGTTTTAACCGATGCTTTTATGAAATTCACACAAAGGAGCATTCTTTAATAGTTTTTGTCCCCTTTTCTTCTTCTGGTCAAGTTGTTCCACGTTCAGATTACGGACAGGTCAGTTCTGGTTTGCAGTGACGAACATGTTTTTTCTGAAATATTTGATATTGTCTTCTGGCCGAAATTATTGTTTCTTTTGTCATGTTTTTTATTGACTTGTTTTGTAATCTCTCATTAGTGGCAGGCCTCGTCTGTCCCCTTATGTGGATTTATATTGTTATTTAGTATTTTTAGTTGATGACGATTTAGTTACTTATACACAAATTTTTCTTGAACAGTATGTGAATTTTGTAAATTTCCTATTTTTCCTCATTAGGTAGACAATTAAGACAATGTGATTCGGATTTTTTGTTTTATTTTGTTTTTAAACAACCAAATTTACCCAAAAACCAGATGAGTAAAATCAATTGTAGAACAAATTAAAAATTTTTACGACATTTTACCAAATAAAATGGCAATTATTTTACATTTTTACTATCCACCAATTCAGGAAGAAATATAAATTCAGACATGTCTGAATATTGGCTCATGAAAATTTTTCTTAATGACTACAGAAAAACAACAAACACGGTCAGAACACTAAAATAACTTATAATTTTTGAAAAAAATTATCCAGTCAAAAAAGCTAATTGCTACGAGCGTAGTCCGTTGATAGGCAATCTGTATTCCCTTAATGAAATCAACGAGACCGTTCGTCACTTAGGCTTTAACAAACTTACACAACTAGTACATCCAACGTTAGTGTTGCCATTTTTTAATAGACCCGATAGTTTCAAAGTTATCATCGACATAACCAAAAAAGAGACATTATGTAGGTTCAATATGCCTCTTTATAAGTTTAGTGAGATCTCTCGCTATTGATTTTTGATACGAATGCATGATAAGAAAACAAACTGACAGTGTAACCAATATTTTAATGCACATACGTATTGTCAAATTCAAAAAAATCATCTGTTGCCTCCAGACTACTTCAGACCACAGCTAACCGGTGAAAGAATTTTTTTATTTAAGTTTTTCAATAACACAGAACAAATGGATTCATAGAAAGCAAATAAGAACTAATTCATTTTTACAGTTTTATTAAGGGCAATTGTATAAAGTAAATAAATATATTTTTTTATTATAACAATAAATGAGATCCATTAATGAACACATATTCCTGTTGTCAAAGTAGAGTTCAAACAGTGGATTACAAATTTAAATTGAGAGGACAATTTCAAATGGAGAGTACCCAATTCAAATGATCTTAAGCGAAACCGTGAGTGAGTTGTGTCAACTTTGCTCTTCGAGCGTACTATTCGCTTATGATTTCGAATTGGTTACCAAATCATTTCAAGCCTTATATACAAAAATTAACGAAACTGCAGAGAAAACTAAATGAAACTCCGGTTTCCTAAAAATTAAAAGCAAATGAAACTTGTCTAATTATTTCTAAAACCAAACTATTAAAAACAAACAAACAACTTTCAGTATGAAGCAGCCAGAACCGCTTTTTAATAAGATTAAATTCTTTTTAATAAGATTAACTACAATTCGACAAAACACTATTGAGTATTATTTTTTTCAAAATATGGAACAAAATCCGAGGAAATTTTTAAGCCCGTTTTCTTTGAAATGGAAACTTTCAGAAGTTTAAAGTGTGCTTGCATATAACAACATTTGTTCAAGTAAACAATCAGTAACATGAAAATTTTCAATAGTAAACAACCAAATTTAACAAAGGAAACGAATTGAGAGGAAAACGACTAATGGTTCAAAACTAGTCTTATTTTTGGTGTCTTCAATTAGAAACAGGTAATTGTTACAAATTTCAGCAACAAACATATTTTGTCAAAAAAATATATAATGAAAATATTTGAATATAAAAAAATAGTTGATGAATTTTTGGTAGTTTTTGAGTTCGATTGGAAAAAACCAGCAAATTTTTAATTCCAGAGCTCTCTGATAGCAAAGAAATGTAAAATTAGCCATTTTGGGTGTTTGCGAAGATTGCGTCAGCAGTTTTTAGGTCTGCTCTTTCGGATAATTTTATCAAAGTGTTCAATAGAAGCGCACTTTTAATAAAAAAGCTGAAGTTTGAAAACTACCAAAAATATTAGCAAAAACCTTGGATCAAATTGTATGGCAACTTTATTCAATCTTTAAAATTAAAACCATTTTAACATTTACTTTTTCTATAAATTTTTAATTTTGTTAAAAATTTTAACATTTTTTGGCAAAATTAACAAAAAAAATGATCAAAAATAAGAACGTGAACAGAAACAACTAAAATGTGTCAAATGTTTACAAAACTTTAAACCTCGATTACTACGTTGAAAAAACGGATTAAAAAACATTTTTAGTTATTTTTTCTACGCCGAATGGGCTTGTTAATGATACCACTCAGGACTCTCTCCGATTAATGGAGCGATCGGCTAAAGTTGAACAAATAAACCCATTCGAGTATGTAGTTCCTCCGCCACCAAGATGGGTCGGAACAATTACGGACTTGAAATACAGTTTTTGAAGCATCTTTTGTTTTCGATTCTGAAAAATTTTACGTATTTTTTCATCTCTTGGGTAGTAGAAACGTTTTCAACGTTTTAATTAACCTGATTGGTTTTATTTGAGGTTACTTATGTTGAAGCCACATTTTTGGTTAGTCTTTTAAACGATAACATGACAATTCACCCAATTCCATTTTACCCAGTGCCATTTTAACCAAAACCATTTTACTCAATGCCATTTTACCCTCCCTGCTGTTTTACCCAATGCCATTTACCCAATTCCAACTTTCCCAATTATCCGAGTTTCGGTTCTGATAGTTTCATATTAAATCTCGCGGGCCATTTAATTATATAGTCGGCTAAATAGTCATTCTTCTAATCTTAATAGTGTAAATTAATGTTAGCATTGGATCAAATGGCATTCGGTAAAATGGAAATGGGCAAATTGACCTGACACCCTTTTAAACAGGCATTGTGCAAGGTTTTTTTTCATAATTTAAATTTTAACGCTGCAGAATTTCAGCATTTCAGAACCTGCTTTTGATTGTTTTGAAAGCACTTTTCAGCACTTTTTGAAAATTTCGTCTTGCAATGGGAACTTCAGATCAGAATTTTTAATTCCAATTTTTGATGCCAAATGAATTAAGAAATATCGATGGTTTTTTGAAGAAAAATTAGTTGAAGTGGCTTTGTGATGCCCTGTAGCACGTTATCCTTTAGCAATAGTGAAATTTACGCTTACGCCTACTATGGCATTTATCTGGTCAGACGGACCATTTCAGCGAATGTTGAAATGTTTTCAGCCTTTTGAAATTGATAATTCCATTTTCTAAGTTCCCTTTTTTATTCAATTCAACCAAAATTCTTTCCAAATCGCAATGCGATTACTGAACTCAATTGCGCCTATTTTTATCTGTTCCCTGGAACTTTCATCTGGCAGACAATATTACCCTTGAATCAGTAATGAGACATAACATTTTGCCTCAAGTGAAATTTTGCTTGACATGAAGTGAACATATTTGAAATTATTACGCATTTTGTTAGCATTATTCTTATCAAAGAAGTACGAAAATTGAAGGTCGAATGGACTAGGATGCAAATGAGTAGAATCCTCTTTGTAATATTTTGGGGATCAATTTAGGAGCGAAGTTCCCCAGTTTGAAACAAACCTTTCGGTTGGGAATGAAATAGTCTCTGGAATGTATAATAAGCATTATTTGAAGCGCTTCAATAATTTTAGTTAATTAGGCCGGATTTAGGTACTGCGTTCGAATTGAGACGGATTGTTTTCCCCTTTTAGGCATAGTCAATAATAAAAAACGTGTAGATCTCATTGAGAATTGTAATTTGTCGCTTAGTATCTTTGCGTTCAATAATTTAAAGTACACTTAATCAACCTATGGCAATACTACTCTTGAAAAATAATATAGCAAATTGTGACTTTATTTGGTAGAGAACAATTTTTATTTCTTTCTTGGCTGAAGTGATTGTCCATATAGTATCAAATTAAACTGAATTTGAAGTGGAAATGAGAAAATAATATTAATGAACCATTTATTGAGTTCCGTGATCATGGAATCGTCTTATACAAATTTCAACTCAGTCACAATTATCTCGGCGAAGGCTGTTTAGGAGATCAGATAAAAACCTCTTCTGATTCAGAAAAAAACATAATAATTATAGATTTCGGCATCTAGATTATTACGTCACTACTAGCTTGTGCTGGTGACAAATCTCATACAATTTTGGGCGTATTTGTTTGTAAATACGGCTCATTTTAGATTCAAGCATAAAATTTCGACCCTACATTCAAGTAACTTTTCATTCGTCTCCTGAATGTGAAACAGAACGGATACTTAAAAACGTAAAATAGTCAGCTAAAATATATGAATCAAAATAGTTTGTTTTCTCCAAGAAATACAGCTGTCACGTGAAAAAAAATATCCCGACAAATGAAAGTAAAAACCGTGTTCTCGTACAATTAAAGCAAGTAAAAAGTTTGTCACAGATGACATAATCTTGTGACCGTTAAGGCAATATCTAAAGCCCATCAATTAATAAAGCTTCAAGGTAAAGCTTCAAACTGGAATCAACCTTTTCAAAAAATTAAAAAAGGCACGAATCTGTTGAAATATACTTTAGAGGCACACCCCGTATCACTCATTTTTACGTTATCATATGTTATCTTATACGTAGCAACTTTCAACTACTTGGAGTAATGCGCACGAGCAGATCTCATCTCCTTCGTTTTTTCGCTAAAGTTCGTAGAGTGCTCTTGCTACCAATGCAGAAAATGCACGTTCTGTGTATATGGGTGAAGTAATTTTAGATACATAGAAATCAAGTCACAATAAATGAATTAAGATTTTATAAATCTGAAATCATAGTTTTATTGCTTGTTTCACTGTAAACAACAATTTCTCTAACAAGTTTTTCCGTCATATTTGAATAGCTTCCTCGTATCACTACAACCGTGATTGACAAAGATGTCAACTGAGTGTAGAAAGCGCGTATGGTTTTTTGAATGCATACGCAAAACAAGTCACATAGAAGACGGAATTTTTTTAAACCAGAGAACCTTTGCTACCAGAGATTACTATTCAAAAATGGTGAGTATATTATATGATATTTTGCTACCAAAGAACTTTTACATTAGAACTTATTATTTTGGCCAGTTAAAGTCAAAATCGTCTCTCAAATCGCGGGTCAGAGTAAAAAAAAATCATCGCAAATGAAGACTGAGGGTTATCGGATCAGCGAAATGGTAAAACAGAAAAAGAATAAAATACGAAGAATGCAGTCCCGGGCTGATGTGAAATTATGCAGAAGAACTTTTATTCATTTTGAATTGGAGCCAAAATTGACGAAGTTATATTAATTAATCCTTACTCTGTATAGTTCAATAAACTCGTTCTAGCTAAAACTTTTCTATTTATAAGTCTACAACAGCTGTGCTAAGACGTTGCGATGTTTTCGGTGTGTCCGTAAACCCAGGTAGATTCAAAACCAATCGGACATTGTATTAATCGAAAGTTGCCTTTGGTTTTAGATGTCTACGTCAATCAATTCATTTTTCAACGCTTCAATCATCACGGCTTTATGGATTGAAACAAGCGCGTGGAAGTTTTATTGAAGGATTGAACAAGGCCATATTTTTCTATAAACGGTGCCAGATTTAAGACCAGCCATTTTTGTTTCAAACGTTGTTAGGTAACTCTGCTAGTAGTTCTGAAATTCTTACTTAATTTCTGAACCACCTCGCGGTTCTTGACGAATGCCAGATTTTCTCGGTGATTTCATCGGAAAGACATAGCCTATGCTACATATTTTTCTAGTTTCAATTTATAAACAAGAGAAATTCGGGCTTTCGTTAAGAATCTTGTAGCGGCTCAAAACGCAGAAATCAGAATTTTGCAGTGACTTTAGCATAGCCTCCTGACCCTTCGTTCTACCTTCGTGATTGCATTTAATTTAATTTGTACCTTTTCCAGTCAAATATCGTTGACTTTGAAGCGCTATGAAAATAGAAATCTTAGTATTTGTTAATTAATAATCTTATTTTTCAACTTATTTTGTTTACGAAGAGGACAGAAAGGTGTATCCATGGCTATTTTTCTGTTCAAAGTCACTATTTCACATGATTATTGACAAGATTTAATCTCTCTCCGACTGGATTATCCCGCCCATATGCTATAATATTGCCGCCTATAACAACATATTTCGTGAAAAGACACAACTTAGTTTCAAAATTTCTCCTGCGGAGCTCTTGGTTGCAATATAACTTGTCAGCGGCAAATAAACGGTTCAAACTTTTGGTCAGAGATGTTATTGTGGATATTTTTTGTTCTTCACAATGATGGCGTCAATTGGTACAATGTCTTTTTCTGGAGGCAGACCCCAGCAGGCACATTAAACATTGCGTATAGACAATCAATGTGTTTTATGAAAAAGCGGCTGCAACAAAAAAAATTCTCTGATTACAAAGATAGTATTCATGAGCTTAATGAATTTAGTTCACTTGAGACAAAAAACAGCAGTTGTTTCTGTCACTTTATCGCTTATTGTCAATAATCTTTCTCCTAAGATAATTTTGGACTACACGCGGATGATTTTACTAATGACTCTCTTCGCTGCTCCCGGGAAAGCGTGCAAATGAACAAAAAATAGACTTTTTGGAAGTATTTCAAGGTCGGTGGGAAGGTGTGTTGAAAGCTGTGGCATGTGGTTTTTTTGTTGCATACTCAAAACAAGTCACATAGAGTACGATAAATCCCAAAATTTAATAAGCCATAATACCAGTGTTACCCGAGATTACTATTCGAAAATGGTGAGTATAAAGTGATATTTTTAGTGGTAGATAAAGTCAAAATAAGAGGTCAATTGTTAATCAGCAAAAAATGGACCAATGAAAAACGTTGCGCGATCGGATAAAACTAACTATAAAAATGTAAGATCCAGCGGAATGTCAGTTTTGTCGGTGTTATTTCCTCCAATGCGCATAATTTTTTGCTATTGTTAATGTTAAATTATCGAAAAATGCAAGTGAAAGGGTTCTACGATTGAGTGCTTTGTATAACTGTGCCTTCTCTAAAGAGTGATCAGAAGGACACTATGATTCATTTTGTATCGCACTCCATCACTATTTCTGTCTGACAAAAATTTTCCCTACAAATGGTTTGAAGGCATCCGAGAATGACTGTTGGTGGCCAAAATGACGGTTTGGGTGGGAGAATTTATGGCGGAGTTATATTTATTCAATTTAAGACCTTATCTTTATCTTCATTTAAGTTAAGTCCCTATTTTTAAGGAATTTCATTAAATTGGTATTATCTGAAATAGCTAAAGTCTATCATCAGTTGCCCATTTCCTTCTTTCCACGAAAGTTACCACGATTCATTTGATCCAATTTGAAGTATAAAAAATGCTTTGAACCGATGATCAAATGAGAAATTGACCAATATGATATGTTGCAACTCTTATTTGAGCTATCTGTCAATTTTATTTTCTGGCTATTTTCTAAGACCTGGCTAACACCCTGGCGGTTAAGATTCCGGGCACCATTTAAGCTCATCAATTTGGAGCTTAAACGTTTTTTTGGTTGTTTGATTAGTCGTAAAATACTACGTTTAAATGTTTTTTTTAAGTTTTAGAATTTTTGTTAATCAAGGAAAATCATTCCAATAAACCAAACATGGAGAAGTCTATGTTAGATTTCTCGTAAAAACTTTTTGTGGCTTCTGAGAAGTTGATTTGTGAACTCTGGTAAACATCGAAATTCATTTCACACTTACTTTTACCTCTAGAGCTTAGTTGCTCTCTGACGTCAGGAGTCAATGAATCAGATTTTGATCAGACATGTTATTGTGGAATTTTCTTTGTTTTTGACAATGATTGCGTTAATCGATTCAAAGTCTTTTTTGAGGAAGACCTCAACAGACACATTACCATTGCGCATAGACAATCAATGTGTTTTATGAATAAGCGGCTGGAACAAAAGATTCCTCTGACAATAAAGATAGTATTCACAAGCTTACTGAATTTAGTTCACTTGTGACAGAAAAGGGCAGTTGTTTCTGTCACTTATAGTCAATAATCTTTATCCTAAGACAATTTTGGACTACATACCACACCACGGATGATTTTAATAATGGCTTTTTTCTGCTCCCGGGAAAGCGTGTAAAGGAAACAAAGAAAAATAGACGATTTTTTGAAAGTATTTCAAGGTCGATGGGAAGTTGAGTTAAAAGCTGTTTATTCTTTATCTTTTTGCTCAGAAAATATTGATGTGCATTTCTTGCATTTTTGCACATATCGGTTTAAAATTTCAGAATTCACGTAAGATTGTGTAATAAAGGAATTGGAAATTATGACCCATTGTGTAATAAACCAAGTTACAAGATACTGCCGGTTTAATCGCTGCCACGCCTTCGTTCTTAGCCCGCCTTGGAAAGATGAAAATTCCCCTAAATCAACTTTATCTTCATTAACTGAGGATTATCTATATTGAAGCTAAGCCGTATCTCTCTCTCTACAAACCCGCAGGGGAAACTGTTCTTACTTTCTCGCAGATGAAGACGATAGCTTGTTCGTCTAATTTGTAAATTCAGTCAGAAATCATCCTATGAAATTATTTAGTACCATTTCAAGCAGCAGGCGGGTTTAAAATCAGACGAAATTTATTTTTATGGCAATTTAACCAGCCATAAATGGCCTAAACCGATTCTGAAAAAGGTTTATGCCGTGCTCTGAAGAAATAACCGAGAAAAAACCCCGCATAATATCAATTCACCAGCCAGTTATAAAAAGCCATATTCAACCGACGAAACTACTTTAGTAACAAGACTATTTTTCCTACTTTTGCGACGATTGAAATAGAGAATAGACAAGCACATGAGGGTGAAAATACATGCTAAGATCACAGGCCATAGCAATCTTTGCTGATATACCACTCAGTGGAGGGGAGGGGTTCACGCATGGAATTACAGAAGTTGTAAAGAAGCGCACGAAAGTCTGGACAATTGCCTAAATGGAGTGTGCACCCGGGCAGTCGTAGTTTTATTGTTCCGACCTCCTCTGGAGGGGGGAGGAGGAACTATATACACAACCCGAAGAGGAGTATTGGTTTTCTTAAGGTTTTTTTTACCGGAAGTACTATTCGTTCAGACGATGTTTTGACCTAAAAGCGAAAGTGAGTAAAATTGCCGCGTGAACTAAATTTTTCTGAGCGAGAGATTTTTTTTGATCATGCGCTGTGTTTAGTGAATGACTTTTTGACTTTGAAAAGTAGATTTTGACGGAATGGCACATCTAGATAACCATTTTTAGCCGTTTTTTCGTACAAGTGGCCCAGTTTTTTTTGCGTGTAATTGAGTTTTTTTTAAAAATAATTTTTATTCGATGCTATAGTGAAATGTAAACCTTGGAAATTGATACCACAGTGTTTTGCAGAGCCTGAAAGTGCGTTTCAAGTTCAAAATTGACACTTATTTCTTAACTTTTAGTTAATTTCTAGCTTTTTTCAATCAATTTCTTCGTTTTTGGATCTTTCAGCCGTCTTTTTGTCAAAAATCAGTTAATATGGCAACTTCTCTTTGATAATTCACATACTCAACGCCTCTTTCTACCTCGATGTAATTTTATTTTTTATAAAATTGTACATATGCTAATCCTATTTTGGTAGGTTTTTCCAATTTTTCTGTTTTTTGTTTAAATTTTGGTTTTAATTGCTAAAAAAAATCCTTTAGTGCAATATAAGGTATTTTAATTTCGTTTCAAGGAAAATTTGATCATTTTTTATCGTTAAGTGTTTGAAAAACGGGTCAAATTTTTTTCATAAATGCAGTCTTAAAAACTTTTTGGCCATTTTTTTGCAAAATGTTTCCACGTTTTGTTTGTTTGAGTTCTGTTTTTTTTTCTGTCCTGTTCATTAGGATGAAGTTTTGTCTTGGATGACTCCTTGTCTCTTCTTTGTCTTGAATGCTGAACAAAGAAATGTATTCGTTGTTCTTGATTTTTTTAATTTGATTTTTAACTTTCAACAATCAAGAATTAGTCTGTGTTACAGTGTTCCTTACATTGTGTCCACACTCTTCACATTATAGTTTGTACCATTCTAGTTTTGTCCTGACACCTATTTTTATAATGGTTATACTTATTTTTTGAAATGTTAAAAAACTGATTTATTTCAGCTTTTTCTTAGATTTTCCTCATTTCTTTGGTTTGCAATTGATTTCATTCAACTTGAGGCACTTCTGAGATTTTGCCAGAAAGGTTTTCCAAAACTTCCATTTTTTACTAGTTATTGTCAGTTCCTTTCGGACCTGGTATTGTTTTTAAACATTTTTTTGCCTTCGAGTATTATTTTGTTGCTTATGATTATTTTAACTTTTCAATTTGTATGAAATCTTGTTGTCTGGCATATATACAACAAGGAAGAAGTAAATGTTGTGTTTGCCTTAGTTGCAATAATTAGAAACCTAATTTAAGTGGTTTTCTGGTTTTCTGTTTTTAAATTTGAGCTTTCTTTTTTGAAAAATTTAACTTAGTTTCTAATATTATTATCCTCAGTTTCCTTTCGCAATCTTTTTGAGATTCTAATCATGAATTAATTGAGGGTAATTGATAGCCCTGTCATTTTTTCAGCTTATCGGTATTTTGGCCATCTTAATTGTTTTGGACTTTTTTAACGTTACCAAGAGTTTTCGTTAATATAAAATTTTGCTGCATTTTGTTTCTCTTTGTGACAGTGGTTTAAATTCCAACAATTTTTTTTAAATCAGACCTGGGGAAGTAATGAGTTAATGGTTTAATACAAAAGATATTGTTTCAGCTGCAGTTATGGTTTTTTGTGGAGTTTTGGAGCTTCGAGTTGCATCCGGAATTCTTCCGGCTATGTTTTTTTGTTCAGACAATTTTGACCGATCGATATTTTCATCGTAGAGAGTTGCGAGTGGTATCATTTAAAAGCTCGTCGAGCGTAGAATATGGAATTTAAAAGATTTTTTTTTCGTCTTTTAGCGCAAGTTACCTCAGTTAATTTTTGGTGATTATTAGACCAATTTTTGTGAAAATTAGACAGATTTTTTCTTCAAATTTTCAGGACTTTTTGCCTATACTTTCGTCAATTTTGCCAACTTATGTAAAAATTGTTAACAATAACACCCTCGATTTTATTTTTAGAGACCAATAAGTCTTGTTGGTTATTTTCATTTCAGTTTTTTTGGCTAAAATTTGGGCTAAATTTTTTTAAAATTCAGCCTTTTTTATCAAAAGTTGTCCACTTTGATTAAATTTGCCGGTAGTACACACCAAAAAAGAACCAACAGAATATTTTTGAACTATAAAAGAGTACTTGCTCTGCTTTCAATTCTTCAGAGTGTTGTCGGGAATCAAAATTTTGCCGTTTTTTGTCTACTTTACACTATAATTATAAAAAAAAACAGCATTTATTTTGGATTATTTAACTAATAAAATACCTAGATCTAAAACATTGAGTGTTCTCAGTGGAAAAAAACAATAGCAGGGCGGGTTTTGGTCGAATCTGGGACTGTTACAATCCAAAAACAAATCAGCTTAAAATCAGTCGGTCTTTTTTCAAAAAAGGGATCTTGTTGTTTTAATTAAAGAACAGAACAATTCAAATCAAAGCTTACCATTGATAGGTCCAATTGGCTTCCAAAGCAGTTCACAATTATTTTATCTAGCTAAATTACTTGAAAGATTCTGGTCCTTTTGACTTTTAAAAATAGTTCTTTTTTAAATAAATAATGGCTTATTGAAGCTTGCCACTAGTTTTCTTTTAATTTGGTCAACTTGTAGCTTAGTGTCTGCTAAGAAAGAATATTTCTTCTTTCTTTTTTTTCTATCGAAATAAAAATTATTATCTTTGGCGGTTTTGAGCGTTAAGTTATGGTTTTGTGGCGTTGATGCTTCTAGATTTCACAATTTGTTTTTGATTTTTAGGCATTTTCTTTTTTTTCACGTTTCTCTTCTCGTTTTGTCACATTATAACATTATTGACAGTTCATATATTACATTATTGATGATCAAAATAAGACACAATTCAACATGTGAAAGTCTTCAAAGGCATTGATTATGGTTTTAACAGCTTCGATACCCCTTTCTCGAAGAGTTTAACTGATTTTTTCACGTGTGTCCTTAACTGTATTTTTAAATTTGTTTTTTTAGTCGTATGAAATTATCTGGATAATGACAGGTTTCACTGGTAATTTACGGAGGAATTAATGAGCCGATTTTCTGTTTTGAGTAGATAGCTGATAGTTTTCATGACTTTGAAAACAATTGTTTTTCAAAAAAAAGAATTTTTGACTTCGCATTTTAATTACAGTTCTTATATGACATTATTGTCTCCGAGAGAAAGTGTAAGTGTACAAAGCCTAATTTTATAAAAAGAAATTGCTATTGGTTTACTTGCTTCAACAAGGGTTTTTTGCAAAAATTAAACTAATTTTTGATTTTTATCCAAATTTGACGTTCTTTTTGTAGACGTAAGACATATTCTGTATAATTACAGTTCTCAAGCGCTTCCTTTGGACATAAAAACGGACCTATTTATTTATTTCTGTTTGCAGCTAATGGCATTCATGACTTAACAATTAATTGTTTTCGAAAAATACAAAAAATTAATTAAATTTGATGTTTTTCTTTATTTTTGTCTAATTGTTTTCGATTCTCATTACTGAGAGGTTGCGTAACACATTATTGACGTTCGAGGGAGGCTCAATTGAACATATTTTGTGTGGGCAAAAACTGACTTTACGGCTTCAATAGCATTTTCTCGCAAATTTTAACTGAATTTTTTGTTTGTTGTCTCTATTTGCTGTTCATTTTTCAATACTTAGAAATTAATTGTTATTAAAAGTTTAAGCCAATTTTTAATTGCTGTTTTTTTTAATTGTTACCGAACCTTATTTTCGAGCGTTCTTATATCTTTTCTAGTGAAGTACAAATTATTTTGTTTATTTTCAGTATATCTGACCCTATTTTGACTTGTTAACAATTTTTTTTTAACTTTTGACTTAAATTTTGGATGTAATTAATGTTATTAATGTTTGTTGTTATTGTTATTTGATTTTGTTGTACGTCTTTTCTTGTTTTCTTAATAATAGCTGATCGCATAAATCTAATGCGGCATTTTTGAATCCACTGAGTTATTTGCGTTGCAGGCAATCTTTTTGTTCATACACTTTTCTTTTTGGAAAAAACTGTTCCTCATTTGGTAGACATTTATGCCGAAAATGTGGATAAGCGGGGTCGGAACTTTATTTGCAAACGCACATTACCGAGCCTCCTTGTTTGAGGCTATACAATGCATGCCAGGACAGTATATCGGTGCTGAATCGGATAGCTCCATAATAATAGAACATAAAGGACAGCACTAACATTAAAAGCTGACATTAACCTCAAGCAAAATAAATAACCTGAAAAAATGCTTTTAAAATAACTGAAATGTACGGAATTAAATTTTTAACAGGTTTTTATGAGTTTTTAGTTGTTTAGCGCATTACGGAAGATTCTTTCGCTAAACTTCTTTTTGGGATAAATCAGAGTATTTCAGCGCATTGCTTACTAACATATCAGCTCTGATATGCTGTAGGTATTCAAATATTCGGTCAACACCTGCGTGAGAATTACTGGATCTTTTCTGCTTATACCCTTAGTTTTGCAGCCCCCCCCCCCCGCCTTTATTCTTGTTTCAACCCACTGTTAAAGTCAAGTCAGTTTTTACATGAGCATATATGAACAATATGCATTTATTAAAAGCTAGCAAAACTATGGTTTGAAAGTATTACGTATTTCAACAAAATTATCCTGCATATAACGTAAGCATCAACAAAAATTTCTGTATGATATCATTTTTGATGTTATCGGCTACAATAGGGGCTCAGTTTTTTAATTTTTTAAGGAACTATTCTGGAAATGCCTTCAATCTTCCTACACTGTTCTAACTATCCTAATCTACACTAATGTTTCAATGAAATGCAAAAATCGTTTTTACGGTTCAAACTATTGTTGGTTCTGCGCAATGAATTGGAGCCGAACGCCTGCAAAATCGAATGAGAAAAAATGAGAATAAGAACTGATTGCTTAAACTTGATTGGCCAAATAATGTGATTGGTCTAAATTGGGGCGAAATAAATTAGTCATCGTCCGTTGATTATCTATCGTGTGTGGTCGCGTTGCGCTACAATCAGCCTCCCCCTGGCGTCAAACCACTTTACGGGGGGTTTGAGTTTGAAATCAACCGATCAGACCACTGGAAATACAGACTATCAACCAATCAAACAACGGCAAATACAGCTCCAAATCTCTTTTTAAGACATTGTGTTCTACGCAGAAGCCAACCATTGAAAAAACAGCCAAACAAGTCCCAAACTTTGAAAGAACACTTCGAATCCATAAAAATAGAATCGTCCCGCAAATTGCGAATCAGAGTCGAGTGCGCCAAAAAACTCAACGCAAATTATGAAGACGGAGGGTCAGAGAATTGGTAAAACAAGAAATTATGGTAAATTATGAAAAATGCGGTCCCGGTTTGAAGTGAAAATGCCGTTTGTTGTGAAAGTTTTGCAAGAGAATTTTTATTCATTTCGAATTTGAACTGAAATTGACATTGAATAAAGCTTTGCTAAAAATTTTTTTACTCTATAGCTCAATAAAATCTTTTTTAACAAAAAAATGTTATTTTCCAGTCTACAACAACTGATCTAATGCGTTGCCATGTTTTCTGTGCGTTCGTAAACCCAGGTAGATTCAAAACCAAATGGATTTTCTCTTAATCGAATGTTGCCCTTGGTTTTAAATGTCTACAACAATCATTTCATTTTTCAATGCTTCATGCATCACGGCTTTATGGCTAGAAACACGCACGTGTGGGTTTTAGAATGCCAGATCTCTGCAGTGCAAGATTGTACAAGGCCATATTTGCCTATAAGCAGCGCCAGATTTAAAACCTGTAAGCTTTGTTTCAAACATTGTTAAGCGACTATGCTAGTAATTTTGAAATTCTGACTTAATTCTTGAACCGCCACGCGGTTCTCTAGGATTGCCAGAATTTCCCAGTGACTTTATCAGAGTCATGAAACCTATACAACGTGTTTTTCTGGTTTTATTTTTTACAAACAATCATTTACAGACGTCACAGAATTTCTGGCGTTCGTCGAGAAACATGAAGCGGCTCAAGATGTAAAAGTCAGAATTTTGTAGTGACTTTAGCTTTTGTAGTGACCCAGCTTGAGACACGCACTACAAAAGTTTTAAAACATGGCACTATAAATAGCAGAATTTGGCACTCTGGAATGCGGCATTGCAGAGATCTGGCATTTTAGAACTTACACGTGAGTGTTTCAATGTTGCTTACGGCTTATGATCTTTATCATTTGAGGCCGTAGGGCGTCCATCTTAATCATATATCGTCCTTTTTCTGCCTTCATGATCGCTTTCAAATTAAACTGTACCCTTTCCTGTCAATTGTTATTGACTCTAAAAAGCTATGATAATAGAAATCTTTATAATTGCTAATAGCTAATCTTATATTTTCGACTTATTTTCTTTACGAAAAGGACAGAAAAGCGTAGGCGTGGCTATTTATCTGTTCACAGTCGCCAGTCGAGATGATTATTGACAAGATTCAATCTCCCTCCGACTGGATCAACAACAAAGTGACTATACCCTCTTATCCCGCCCATATGCTTTACCATTGCAGCCTAGAACAACGTATTTTGTGGAAAGACAAAACAACTTAGCCTCAAAATCTCCCCCGTGGAGCTCTTGGTTGCAATTCTAGTTGTCAGCGTCAAATAAACTGTTCCAATCTCATGGCTAGAAAATAGGATACAATTTTGATATTTATTCGAAGTTCTTAGCGTGGTAAGTCTATGGAATTATACCCGTTTACTGTTGGAAACAGACGTCCTTGTTCTGTTCTTCAAAAGAATTCACATTCATTCCCGTACTAGAACACTTTCCCTACCCTCGCTCTCAGTGAGCTTAGTAATTGAGCGACACCTGGACATTTTAACGCCGCCACCCACCTCCCCCCCCCCCCCCCCCCCCTGACAATGCGTAAGGAACCCCTGTACAAATCGGTGCCACAAAAATTTACCATTCATTTCCGTACTAGATCACAACCCCTCCCTTCCACTTCTTGAGCATAATATTTGATCAACACCTGGACACCTTGTCACCCCCCCCCCCCCCCCCCCACACACACACACACACGCCTGCGCACAAAGAGGTCCTCAACAAACTGGTGCTGGCTGTTTTGAACGGGCTGTTCTAATACCGTTCACCACATGATCATGTCTACGCTCCATGTCAATTAGTTGTCATTTACTAAATGGAGCACAATAATTACCTTAACAACAGGAAGTAACATCCCCTGAAAAATCTGGGAAGCGGATATTGGAGCCCAGTCATTACAGCATGCCCTTTCAATCTCGCCGCATTCTATTTGGTTCAGTTCAGAATGATCTCAGCTTGAAGACTAGTAGCCGACTGGAATTTCAGACTAATTAATACTTGTCACAGCGCCCTTTTTTATCCAATAACATTTCTGTTTAGCACATAATATTTTGAGCTCAAATTGAATAACCTCAACCGCATCAAAAGATAAAATCTCCATGGTGACTTCATAAATGGCTCTCTGCTATTGTCAATATTTAATTTATAACACTTGAAAACTAGTAAATTTGTGTGAGTTCAACATTCACTTTCCTATCTCAATATAATTGTACCCAACATACTATGAGATTTAGATAATGTGGTTTAAGAAAAGAGATAATTAAATTGATGAAAGCAAAAATGGAAGGTAAATTCCGTGCATTTATTAAAATGAGCTTTTCTTCTGCTTAAAAGTAGAACTGAAAACTGAACGCAATGACGCATGAAAGACAATTATTCGTTGTAACAGAAAGATTTAGACTAAAATTAGTTTTCCGGTCGCTTTTAAAGCTAACGAACGTTTTAAGTTGACCGTTAAAATTGTCATTTGTGATCGCTGAAACGATCGCGATCTTTAACTAATCGAGCGCTGAATTGTCCACGAAATGCGTCAGATTCACATGAAAAATGATATAATAAAAGCAGCGGTTTCTTCAACAAAATTTCATGGTTGGTACTGTCCCGGGCTGAACAATTGTTGGCAATCATATCAAAATATCAAACCCAAGTTGTGCTGCGTGACCCAAATCAACTTTGACCAGATCAATTTGGGTCGCGCACAGGCGATCAAGTCCGACCCAGTGACATAGTATTGAATTTACTGTACGGTCTGATTATAGTCTGACCGGTACACAGTCCCGAGTCTGGACGGTCTTTTCAGAGCGCTACCTACGATCTGAATAGTTTGCTCAGCGCCCCTCCAGTGTTGACAGTCTAATCAGAGCGCAGCTTAGAGTCTGGCCCGGGTCGAAGTTTTTAGGTGCATTTTTGTAAGAAAGGTGAATGCGGTGAATTTTTGTAAGAAATGCGGTGATTGCGGTGAAAACAAATATTTCACAGCATTTCAACGCATTTCTTACAAAAGTTCACCACGAAATTCACCGCATTTCTTATTTAAGTAATGCGGTGAATGCGGTAAAAGAATTAATTCACCGCATTTCACCGCATTCCTTTCAAAAATTAACCCAAAAACCTCGACTCGGGCAAGACTCTAAATTGCGCTCTGATCAGACTATCGACACTGAAGGGGTGCTGAGCAAACTATTCAGATCGTAGGTAGCACTCTGAAAAGACCGTCCAGACTCGGGACTGTGCACCGGTCAGACTATAATCAGACCGTACTGTGATGGTTTCCAAGAAACATCAAGAAACTTAGAAGTTTTCTTTATTAAAGTTTCAAAGAACGAAAAAAGAACTTACCTGAAGAACTTTATTGCTATGTTGATAAGTATTGGCCACAAAACTAAACTCAATTCTAATTTTGTTTTGGCGCTATCATTATCTTATTGACCTATCAATCATATGTCAGAAGCAATATCTCCCACCAACAGAAACCTGATTTTAACATCCACCGACCTCCAACTAATGAACTCGATTGTACCCAAGCCATATATGATTCTCATGAAATGTTGATGAAAATAGAAAATCACCTCCGGGATTCGGAGTTAAGATCTATTAACATGCCAATCGTGTAAAATATTTTTTAGCTAATCTAAATTTTCTCTGTATATTTTCGCATAGATAACCACTATAAATACAAGCTAATTTTTGTATATTTTCAGTTTAAAATTTAATTTAAAATTCATTTTATTGAATTCTTTGACCCGTGTTATCGACCACGACACGTGCAGTACATGCCAGTGACCGTTTGCGCAGTGGAGTAAGAAGTTGAAGACATGCATGACTCAGGTTTGAGGGACCCTGAAGCAAAACTTAGACTACTAGACGGCATTAAAGCAAAACCAGCAATGTCGGTTACGGAAATGACCGAGAGCTTACAGTTCAGAAGTCAAGCAATGGCTTTTGCAAGTTCTTCATCAGGTAATAAGCCCTTTAATGTGAAAGAAGAAGTTGAGTTCAACTTCAAAAAGACCTTTCGAAAACCAAATGAAAAAATTACGGCTAATAAAAACAACAACATGTGCACTAGGTGTGGAGGTAAGTCACACTCTAGTAGTAGACCCTGTCCAGCGCTAAGTAAAAAATGCAACACCTGTGAAACGGTGGGACACTTCTCAAAAATGTGTAGAAGCAGACCCCAACCAAATTCAGGTAAGTACAATAAACAGAATAACTTTTGCGAAGAAAATGTTTCTTCAGAGCAAGCATCTCCAGCATCGGAGATGGGAATGTTTTATTCTAAAGAACAAGTCTTTAGCATGTGTGTGACATGGGAATATATCTCAATAAATAACTGCAAAGTAAAAATGCAGGTAAACACAGGTGCAGATAGCACAGTGATATCATAAAAAATATGGACTGAGCTTGGTAAACCTCAGTTGGATGGTAAGATAAGACATCTTGAAGCTTATGATGGTCATCAATTAACGCTTCTTGGATCAGTTACTTGTGACGTTGAGTGGAACGGAAGCAGGCTCACTAAAAAACAACTTGCAGTTGTGCAGTCTGATAGAGAATTTGGACTACTTGGTAGAGACCTTCTACCCAAGCACAGCGTGAACAGAATCACAGCCGAGCGCCTACTTGCTGTGAAGGGTTACAAAGCTCATGTGAAGCTGATACCAGGAACACAGCCAATGTTCTGTAAAGCCAGAAAAATACCTCTACCTCTTCAAGACAAGGTCACAGAGAAGCTGGAACAAATGGTCAGACAAATGCATCCTTGAACCGGTACAGCCAGGAGGAGTCACTAATGCATCTCCAGTGGTGTGGCAGAAAAAGAAGAGTGGAGAACTGAGACTTTGCGTGGACTTGAAAGTGCACATCAATGGCAATGTCATGGATGAGGACTACCCAATACCGGACATGGAGGAGATCTTCCATAACCTACATGGGGCCTCATACTTTGGCAAAATTGACCTCTCAGATGCCTACTATCAAATTGAACTTGACGAAGAAGCTAATGATATATGCACAATCAACACATCTCAGGGACTGTTCAAGATGTGCCGACTACCTCAGGGATTGAAAAACTCTTCTTCAATCTTCCAGAATTGCATCGAATCAACACTTAAAGGATTTAAAGGTGTTGTGATCTTTCAAGACGATGTTTTGGTGTATGGAACTACCAGGGAGCAGTTCGACAATTCGACAAGAGAATGCTTGCAGTCAAGAGTCGACTACGTGAGAAAAATTTTACTATTAATGAGAAAAAATCTAACTCAAAACCAGTCGATAGCGTTAGCTTTTTGGGATACTCCATTTCAAAGGAGGGAATAGCACCAGATCCCAAACATGTTGAAAAAATAAAAAATGCAAAAGCACGAACTAACAATAAACAACTCGAATCGTTTGTTGGGCCAGCTAATTTTTACGGAAGAATAATTCCTGATTTTGCAACAAAAATGGTACCCTTAAATAACATGAGAAATAGCGATTTCTCATGGGGCAAAATGCAACAAAAAGCCTTTGAAGACATAAAAAATGATTTATGTGGTATCCCAATAGTACAGCCATATAGTATACAAAAAGAAGCAACAGTTACTACTGACGCCTCTGAAAAAGCCATTGGCGGGGTTCTTTCGCAAGACGGACATCCAGTCATATATGTATCGAGAAAATTGACTCCAGCGGAGCAAAACTACTCGAACATAAAGGGGGAAGCACTGGCAATTGTTTTTGTGGTCACAAGACTAAAACAATTCCTTCCTGGAAGACGATTTACCCTACAGACTGACCACAAACCACTCAAATATCTCTTTGCACCAGACGAGGAGATCCCGAAGATGGGCAACAAACAGCATCAGCGAGAATCACAAGATGGGCAATAGCTCTAATGGGCTTCGACTATGAGTTGAGGTACACACCAGGAGAGCAGATACTCCATGCAGATGCTTTGAGCAGAATGGATTTCGGCGTAGACGAATCGGACAACGATCGAGTGTGCTTCGCAATCAATAACATCTACTTCGCCCACAGTGATTTGGTGACCCAAGCAGAAATCAAAACTGAACTTGGAACAAACAGACTCTTCCAGGACATAATGAAACGAATCAAAAGCGGCAATTGGAAACAATGTTCAGAGGCGGGAAAAGGATTCGAACAACAGAAAGATGCACTTACTTTACATAATGGAATCAACTTCAGAGGTGTTGTTCCTTTCATTCCACCCAAACTACGACACTTGGTTTTGACAAAAGCGCATGAGACACATCCTGGGAAGAATGCAAGTGAGGCATCAGTCAGAATGATAGCATGGTGGCCTGGCATTACCCAAGACGTTCAGCACTTTGTTAGTAAATGTAAGAATTGTCAATTGAACAGGCCTAGCCTGGGAAAAACGGTCTGTACGTGGCCAGAAGCCGACGTTTGGGAACGGCTCCACATGGACTGGGGTTATTTTAAGGACCAAGGCAATATCTTAGTATTTGTTGACGCGGGTTCTGGTTGGATAGAAGCCTTCCCCGCGGGAAATAGAACATCAGAAACAGTTAAAATATATTTTAGTAAAATCTTTGCAAGATCCGGAATACCAAAAACTTTAGTTTCTGATAATGGTCCTGAGTTTGTAAGTGGTGACCTTAAACAGTGGTGTGAATCACTGGGAATTAAGAAAATAGAATCACCCGTCTAGCATCCAAGAGCTAATGGACTAGATGAAAGAGCAGTTCAGACAGTGAAGCGGGCACTTCAAGCGTGGAGTCCCAACATTAATGTGTCATTTGGAGCATTCCTGCAAAGGGCACTGATGATACATCGCAACACTTCAAAGACGAGGAGCAAGACTCCAGTTGAACTTTTGTTGGGACGCAGAGTGAGACTACCAGCAATAGCAGATTTCGACTTGTGCGAACCCATTCTATTCAAGACCAACGTAAACACAAAGACAGTTCCTGCTACCTTCATCATCAGGGAGGGCTTGAACACATCTTTCATACAGCCCGAAAACTCAGCACGGACTATTCTAGTGAGCGACAACCAAATTGCGAGACTAGACGAGGACAATGTGAAAATTGAACCAGCAGTGGAGGAGACCATATCTCAATCAAAACAACAACTTCAGAGTACAGATGTGGGACCTTCACTTCAAGATGAAGCTTCTGCAGCCACATTATCTGCAGAGCACCAACAACCGGAAACCTCAGAGGCTCCTCGAACATCAACAAGAAACAGAAAACAACCCGACAGATTTAGAGAACCTATACCCACAAACTTGCTTAAAAAAGGAGGAAGGATGTGATGGTTTCCAAGAAACATCAGGAAACTTAGAAGTTTTCTTTATTAAAGTTTCAAAGAACGAAAAAAGAACTTACCTGAAGAACTTTATTGCTATGTTGATAAGTATTGGCCACAAAACTAAACTCAATTCTAATTTTGTTTTGGCGCTATCATTATCTTATTGACCTATCAATCATATGTCAGAAGCAATATCTCCCACCAACAGAAACCTGATTTTAACATCCACCGACCTCCAACTAATGAACTCGATTGTACCCAAGCCATATATGATTCTCATGAAATGTTGATGAAAATAGAAAATCACCTCCGGGATTCGGAGTTAAGATCTATTAACATGCCAATCGTGTAAAATATTTTTTAGCTAATCTAAATTTTCTCTGTATATTTTCGCATAGATAACCACTATAAATACAAGCTAATTTTTGTATATTTTCAGTTTAAAATTTAATTTAAAATTCATTTTATTGAATTCTTTGACCCGTGTTATCGACCACGACACGTGCAGTACATGCCAGTGACCGTTTGCGCAGTGGAGTAAGAAGTTGAAGACATGCATGACGTAAGAGGTTCGAAACCGTGTATGGAAATTTCTTTTTTGTAACAATACCGAGAAGGTGGTGAAAATAAATAATTCACCGCGATTCACCGCATTGACAGCGAAAAGATGTAAGAAATACGCGGTGAAAATTATTTTTTTTTCACCGCATATCACCGCATTTCTTACGAAACTCACAGCCAAACCTCGACCCGGCGGTGTTTGGGTATAGGTAGTCTGAACAACGTCATTCTCAGAGCCCTGATAAAAACACTTAGTTGAGAGTGGTCAATTTGATCAAAAACACGACCTCCAGCCATAGAGGACAGCATGTCCCCCGCATAAATAATTTTAACAAAACGTTGAGGCGACCGCAAGGACCACAATAAAGACTAAGGGCTGTTTTGTTGGGCTTAGTTGAATATGTTTGTCTGTTTGGAATTTTTTTAACAATGAGTTCAGAAAACCTAAAAACAAAGTAACGTCTTTTTTTTTAAAAAAAAGAATAAGTTGTACTATTTCACATTTCTACTTCAATTTTTGACTTTTTGTCTCAGGGTACCCTAGTGCGTCAGTTATTGTGACCAAGCACCCTCAGTGCGTTATCAAAGCAAGTCCGATACCCCTGAGCGCGACTCAATGGTGTCTGATGCCCACTGCGTGCGACTCTAGTTGTACTGACCAGACCATATTTTTGTCCAAATTCTCCGTTACGCCCAGACGCTCTACGCGACCCAAGTCAATCTGAATATAATTGGTTTGGTTTGATCACTTGTATTTCCGCATCTATAATCCATAATCATGCATCATTATTAATTGCCTGTACCTGAAACAGAGTAATAAAATTTAACTGCTGATATTTAACGGTTATATTTAACTTCAAATTATATTTAAGTGCTTTAACTGTTTGCTAGTCGTTATATCCCGAATGTCAGAAGAAACTTAACACCCTCAAGTGTTGCGAAATGAAAACCATTTTTTGGACCTGATTTTACAGCAATTTGTTGTCATATATCTGAAACATTATTAAAACAGAAACTGTGTAAAAATGAACAAACATTTTTTTTTGAAGTCACATTGAACATTTTTAGTTCAATATATTGATACTGGAAAAACAAGAAAAATGTTGAATGGTTCCTAAAATTATTGCTGAGGTTTTGATCCCTTCCATGTATTAAAATACGAAATTGATCGCAATAAAGCTTCTCAATGGTTGTAAATATTGAGATCAATCATTCGTTAGTTTTTTTTGCGGGGCTTTAATTTTTGTTGGCTGAAGACGTAATTAGAGACTAACAGTAGAATTTAGCCTCTAGTTTCCTTTTAATTGATTTTGGAGTTTTTGTCTCGCAGATTTAGTTCCCTCTGCCTTCCACTCACATAGTTTTTGGTGGCTTAATATTTACATGCTGCGTCAGGCCTATTAAAATGTAGATGGCCAAGTTTTCTTTTTTGTTGATCTGTTGACACTATCATAATTTTGCAGCAGCTGCCTTTTGCATGAAACAGCTTGATTGGCATGGTTGTGTTCAATAAATGTGAAGAAAGGAGAGATTTCAGCGTTGTTCTTGTTTAAGCGGCTTTTTGACTTCACATTTTGGAAAAAATTGTGCTATTTTTTGTCAGCTTCTTTTTCTTAAAATATTTTGCTTGCGATGGTCTATGATATTTAAAATTTAGTTTTTGAAACTACAAATGCAATTTTTTAGAGTTCTACGTACAAATGAACAGTTATGCTTCAATGTGTTATTTTCCTTTTTTGCTAAAACTTCTCCTAGTGGATGTTGTTGGACGAATTGGCGCTTTTTGTTTTGATCTTTGTATATTATGGAGCGCTAAGATATAACTTTTGAAATGAACTTCATTATTAAACGAATAAGATGTTGCGACCAGAGAAGAACGAATTATTTTGCACTAGAAATTCCTATTTGGCTGAATTCATGGCGTGACGTCCCTAAGCTTTGCTTCAGGAGTATGCTTCACTGTATAAGTCAATGTTTAAGGTTAAATTTTCTGTCAAATTTGGGACCTAGGTAAAGATTTTTGTGGAAAAAAAATGTTTCTTCGTTAGCAAATTTTTGTTTCGTTGCAA
The DNA here is from genome assembly GCF_964194025.1 of Convolutriloba macropyga. Classification (NCBI taxonomy): domain Eukaryota; kingdom Metazoa; phylum Xenacoelomorpha; order Acoela; family Convolutidae; genus Convolutriloba; species Convolutriloba macropyga. The sequence continues at coordinate 42,257,664 of NC_134468.1, read as the reverse complement.
TCAGAATTTTTTATTTCCCTTAAATATCAACATTTTTGGCTATTTTAATGAAAAATGAGTGTTTTAAGATCATGAGAGTCATTTGTGCTTACAGTTAAAATTCGATTTTCTTAAGAGAACCAGTCGAGTTCACTAACCAACGCCTTGTTTTTAGTTGCCTTCTGCACCTATCTTTAGTTTACACGAACTTCACAGAGAAACCTATGGAAACGTTTATCGTTATTAAAAAAACTTTTTTTAAAAAGATTAGTTGGGTTTTTGATGACCCGACGGTACAACTCTCCAATCATTTTTCGCCAGTACCGTCGAAATTGTATTACTTTACATCAGTTCTTTTTGCATTGCAGGCGCGTTGTAGTTTATTAAAATTTACTAAATTGATCATCGAAAAATGTTTAAAACACATAATAAATCAACTATTTAATTCAGCTAAATCAATTTAGTTGGTCATAAATCAGTAGAGCAACTCTTTGCTCTTTATGTTGATTCTATCTCAACACCAGTATAGTCAGAGTAAAGTTTGGGACCTTTGCGAGTTGCGACCCCACAATCTCTTAATTGATTACAATCATGTGCTCTGCACTGCGCTAACTGGTTCACACTGCGAGAGTCTTACTATGCTCTCTTATATTGAGCTATCATTTCAACTTCCATCTTGTGATCACAACTTATTTAAAAGAGTGTGTACTCTAACACACCCTCCTTAAGTTGTTCGTCTTATCTGCTCACTTTCAACTTCTGTTTAGAGCGTTATGCTGGGCCCATAAGCTATTAGAGAAACTTTTTGCTTGTTATGTTGATTCTATGTCAACATCATCATAGTGAGAGTAAAGTTTGGGACCCTTGCGGCTTGCGAACCCACAATCTCCTAATTGATTACAATCATGTGCTCTCCACTGAGCTAACTGGTCCACACTGCGAGAGTCTTGCTATGCTCTCTTATATTGAGCTATCATTTCAACTTCCATCTTGTGATCACAACTTTTTTTTACTGGAGTGTGTACTCTAACATAATTCATTCAGTTTTGGAACAATAATGTGTATTTTATTGCTAAGCAGGTACCAGTTGCCATCTGCGGGTTATTAGACTAGCTCATAATCGCAATATCTTCGGCTCGGCTCAAGTTCTTTGATCCTTCCTAAATCCTTCTGAGCCTAAAGTCTATCTGATAGTTTACGATTCTTCACCTAAATGTCGGCATAAATTTACCCACATTCAAATTTGATTCAACGTTAACTGTGATTCCACGGATACGATCTTATTAAATGTAAACTGCGGCAGCACAGCTCCAATAACTCCAAGCAATAACTTCAAGAGTTATTCGGTTAATGTTGAGCACTTTTTCAAGTCCGGATTATAATATTTGCTATAATTATAACCAGGTTTTCAGAGAAATAATATTAAGTTTTTTGCTATAGTCTTTAAACGTTATATCGACATTCGGTAGCGGGACAATTTAAGGTCATGAAAATTGCATGACTCCAAAACTATCCGGTTCTATTTTTACATCATCAATTGAATTTAAATGAGTGAAATAAATTTTTTAACAGCGGCAGCTAATGTTTGTGTATAACTAAATCTGTCTAGACATAAGTATTGATTACTTCCTGAATTCAAGAGAATGAACTGCCACAACACGCGAATAAAGTCACTGTTGCGGAAACAGACATTGTAATGATTGAACTTTCCTGACGAACACTTCAGTATCATAATGTGGTGTCAACTGAAAGCCACACTTAAACCTGGTACACTAATTGAACTGCAGCACGCTCTGATCATATGCAACAGTTAACTAGTTGCGATAAAAATGATATGCTGCCGATAAAAATGATATGCTGCAAAACCATTACCATTAAATATTCGCCGCAACTTTGGTGCTTTTGAAAATGAGGAATTGAGTTGATATGCGAGATATTTTTAAGGTCCAACCCACACAATCGGGTTTTCAATGCGAACACATACTTATTCTTGACCAGTTTTGTCCACTTCGTTTTCAGGTCTCGTTGGATGAGACGACGACTTAAGAATCGCTTTGTTAATTGTTTTCGATGTCCTGATGCCATGCAACCATCCTTGCAATTAAACTTCGCAAGGATTTTGCAAGATTAAAGTTTACGAAGCAAGGATCTGCAGAACAAGATTCAAGTTGACACTTGTTTGGTCTTGTTTTGATCTAATGGTTAATCTGAAATTAAATTGATAGTCATACCAACTTTTTTTGAAATACTATAGAACATAAAATTGTTATTTATGGACTTTTTATGGCAAAATTGGCAACGTACGTTTTGTTTTTGACTGTTGTAGTACACTAAATCACGCCAGATTACTGAAACGAAAACTCTGCCCCCTTTAGTATAAAAGATCGATTTTTTGACCAGCCATTTTCATTTATAACATCTGATACCATATAAGTCATCGTATTACTGTTCATTTTAGCAATGGAGGTCAAAGAGGGTTTTTAATAGATTTTAACCCCAAGCTTCAAGTTCACCTTCTGCCTGCTCACAAAATTGTTCTATATCTCCTTTTTAGGAGAGATTAGTACTTTGCAGAACTACAATTTCCCACTCAAAGTGCTTTACAGGTAGTCTATTTGGAACCAATATGTTTGCAATAAAAAGGCTTTGGAGTTCACTTCGATAAACATCGCGACGTTATTATGGAATAATAAAATGACATTAATTTATTATACCGCCGGTTAACTTCCTTTATTAGTTGTACTCTTTGTATCTCGCAATGGGATAATAGCCATAATGACAACAGTCTGTTTGAGTGCATGATCTGACAGATAAGACAGACTTTTCCGCTCTTTTGTAATTAGTGTCGTATTGAGCTGCTAATGCTTCAATTTTTCGTGAACTTGACAACATTTTTGCATAAATTCAAGCCATTTTGTAGCTATATGCTCTGAAAGATACGCTAAGCTGACATAAGGTTGAACAAGTAGCTGGTTTTCGGGCTGCTTTGTTATTATTTTTTCCTAAAATCAATGAAAAACAATTAATTCTTTATCACCTATTTGGAAAAAAAACAAACCTAAAAACCTTCTACCGGGTCTAGTTTTGAACGCTGAAAACTGCTACAAAAACGTATTATTAGCGTTGAGCTTTTGTAAGATTCGCCGTATTTAGCATTCAATGCGGTGATTGCGTTGAAAAAACTTTTAACCGAAAAAATTGCAATTCTTACAATATTAACCGCTAAATTTATTAATCTGTTGTCATAATTAGCAAGAGTTTTGGTAAATACCGTAGATACCGAAAAGAATTTCCAGCGCTTTCGGCGCATTTCTTATAAAGTTGTATCTCAGTGTTGCAGAATCATCTATTCTGCCTCAGTGTTTTCATGATCCCGTGTTGCAAATTATATGTTGTCATAAATCACCTTGATATATCAAAAGATTTGAAATAAGATTTTGTAGAAAGAAATAAAACAGCTGTAGATTAATGACCCTTGTATTATTGAATGTATTTGTAAAAAAAAATATTTAAAAAATTCTGCTTACTTTGAAATAAAGTGTGTTTGAAATTGCGATTTTCATTTTCAATGATCTTATGTATTCGTGTGTTTGAATTTGTGTTTGTGTGTGCGTGTGTGTGTGCGTGTTTTTGCACGTGCATGTATGTGTGTAGATGTGTTTGTTTTTGTATGTTTTTTGTGTGTATGTGTGCACGTGTGTGTGTGTGTGTGTGTGTGTGTGTGTGTGTGTGTGTGTGTGTGTGTGTGTGTGTGTGTGTGTGTGTGTGTGAACTAATGTTGCATTTTAAACTCTAGGTATAAATATACGCTATTGATCAGTTAGAAAGTTTTTTGTAGAATTTTTCTCGGTAATGAAACATCGCGGAAATCAAAGTAAAATGTTATTGCCAAATAATTGTTTCAATATATTTCAAAGCTAGAACTAGTCAGTCGATCAATTGAAATTTGTTGATCAATTGATTTTTGAGCCAATCTTTAAGTTGTTATTTGTAGTCAGAAAAGCATTTTCTACTACAACTTTAGTACTATTTAATTTAATCAATTAAAACTTCATCGAATAAAAAAAACTCAAGTTAAAAAAATTGTGCTGAAAACGTTTTATTTCTTTGCAGCTTTTGAACATAAGTAAAATCAGTTTCATTTGAATTTTTGCATCTAATTAACCTTTGTTGCCAACAATTTACAAAAATACAGGCTGGCATGGGCTGGTGACCTGGAACTTTGACCCGGACTGAACTGCAAGTCAAGATCAGTACTGGGCGCATCAAATTACAAGTCTACAAGCATATATCAGTACTGTGCACGTCTAAAAACAAGTCTGCAAGTCTGACAAATCTTTACCAAAACTTGGATTACACTTGCAATTTGATTCCCAAGTCAAAACCAACTTTTCAAAAAATTTCGAGTGAAAATTTCGGATTCAAAAAAATTTCGCAACGTGCCACGATTTTTGCATTTTCACATATGCACTTTCTCGGGGGCCTGACAACTGATACCAGCTGATACCAAAAGAGCCAGGGCGACCCGGGAAGGTGACACAGGGCGATCAGAGGCCATATGGGGCCCGTTTTCAGGTGTTCTGGGCCGTTTTCAGCCATTTTCAGCCCCTAAAATAGCCGAAATCACCAAATTCATGTACTTTTCAGATAAGCCAAATGTCGAGGCCAAGACTTGCATTTAGACTTGCACGTCAAGGCCAAGACTTGCATATAGACTTGCACGTCTAGGCCAAGACTTGCATTTATACTGGCAAGTGTAAAGAGTGACATGATAATAGCTCTGAATCAGTACTTATAAGACTTGCAATTTGACGTGCCCAGTACTGATATTGACTTGCCGTTCAGTCCGGAGACACAATAACATATTTAACAATATATAATCCTGAAGTAATTTTTCATACCTCTAATAGGTTGATCTCGAAGGAACAAGGTTGCTTGCAAACCAGTCGAGAATGTCTTAAACAAAAAACAGTTTTTGTCTCAATTAGCACTTGGTATATATTGTATACTTTGTTTTGAGGATTTTGCGTAATAATTTGAACTGTCCCTTTCTTTTTTCAGCAACCTCTTAAGAATGGCTCCCAACAACCACTAGTTCTTTGTATCTGTTTACTAAGTATGGGAACGGAGAAATTTCATTATCAAGTCCTTAATTAATGCCTATATTTTCTGGTGTCACGTTGAGTTAATTGAAACGAAAGTGATCAAATCATAATTTTTGAGACACTAGAGAACAAATCGTCGAGACAAAGAAAAAAAACCCGACGCCCCCAACGCACTCCAGCCTCCTCTAAGTGGCATCCCGTTTTCCCTATCGACGTCTCTTGTAAAATTTGCAGGTGGCATAAAATAAATAGCAAGTGCGCTTATAAGGTATTTTGCAAGCGGCCTTACGTTGATCGATAAAATTGTTGCTATGTCCCCTAGAATTTGTAATTTATTTTTGTCTGAGTCAATTGAAGGAAGTTTTTGGTTGTTTCATTGCTCAATGCAATAAAAACTTTTTTCAGGTAATTACACCTGAACTAGTTAGGGTAAAAATTTGCCTGAACTATAGTTCATGCGTGTTTCAGGTGCCTGTACACCTGAAATTCACCCGAGCTTTCAAATTCCTGAACACGGTTCAGGCAAATCTACCTGATTTTTTTTAATGTGTACACAATGCTTTTGTATGGCTATTTTTTGTAAACTTGACCGTTGAGTGGACCATATAATGTGTTCCCGCAATTTCACCTTTTCTGATTCCGGTTTTTATTTTAAGTGATCACATCGAGCTTCATTAGTATCCTTTGTTTTTATTCGTCATAGTGTATTCTAGAACAATTATTGGAAATTATGCATTTCTTACATCTTTATAAGTCATTTTTATCGTTTTATCAGTAAGGCTGCTAGCAAGTTTCGTTGAAGATTCCTTTTGCTTGAATAAAAGATTATTTTTATGTGATTATCTTTTGGATAACGAACATTCTACACAGTTGAACATTTTAAAACTATAATGGAAACGGGTAGCGTTTAAACTATACTATTACTCTCCGTAGGATAAAAAGTAACGCCCATATTTTGATTGGCAATTCAAAATTGAGAATATTTGATCGTTCGTGTGAAAAAGTAAAATAATTGGTGGAATGTGTACAGGTCGTTTAAATGTATGCTAAAAGCTCATGAACTGAATTACCGCAGCTAGTGGTGTTCAGATGTGGTAATATTTTAAAGAAAAATTGAAAGGGGTTTTGTTTAGGCCCAACAAGCTAGGATAAAAACCGCTTAAGGAAAAAGACATTCGATTTTTGAACGGAATCGCGCATAGATTAAGGCGGTAAGTGTAGATTAGGTTCTGGAAAAACGAGTTCACTTATATCAAAGAGAGCCTATTTTTCGTCCTTTTTGAAGAGGCTCTTTTTTAAACCGTCGGCTAATAGCAAAAAGCGTTCTCTTTCCATCTTCTCTGAAGAGGCTTTTTAACAAAGCAAGGGGAATCACCATAGCTCTTTAAATTCAGGGTACCATGAACATAGGAAGATATGATACTTAGTGATTTTTTTTGTATTTGCGCATATTAGAGAAGTCTAAAATTGATCATTACCACGAAACGAAACGGCAATGAAGAGATTAGGTTATTGATTGCATCAATAAATAATATTAATTGAGAGACACTGACAGACAATGAGACACGGAACGATCCTGTGGCCGAGCATAAACTGAAAGGGGCATTTGATTAATATAATCAAACTAGGACCATTATCTTTGTCGTAAAATTTAAGCGCTTTACGTAATCACTTATTGGTTTTGTTTAAGTTACCGGGCTGAAGGAGACAAAAAATCTGCTACGAGAGTAAAAAATCGAACAAACTTGATTTCGGTCCTTGGTTGTCGGTTAACGTCACGCTATTAAATCATAGTGTGAGGTTTTAAAAAAACGTGCAGATGTTGTCTGCTCGTATAAATCATTTAGCAAACATTGATACGTTTGCATTGTTGTTTAAGTTTTTGTATGAGAGCGCTTTTAAAATTAAACTGTCTAGACTTGTGTCTGTGTAATTAAAAGAAACTAATTTAGCTTCATATATTTGAGCTCGCTTGTTTATGAAAAACTTCATAAGTTTTCACGTTTTCATCCACGGAATGTGAATCAATTTTTGCCACTTTTATTTGATTTTGCAATACCGACGTTAATTAAGCTAAAACATACTATATGAAAATAGCGGCAGAGACGTATTTAGGAAAAAAAAACTAATTTTCGGATTAGTTTTAATAAAAAAACTACCACGTCATAGATATCAAAAATAAACCCGATCAAAATTATTTTAAAAAAAAATCTGATTACCCATCAAAATGATTGATTCAGCAATCCAAAATAAGTGCCGAATAGCAAAAACTGTTAATTTTGACAATGGATCGAGTCTAAAAATGTCTCCATACAGAACAAAATTAAATTCGTAAAAACTGCACGCCAAGGAGGCTCGGTAGTGCGCATTTCCACAGAATGCTCAGAGCTCGCTTACACCAATTTTTGGCTATATTTTCTGCAAATGAAGTTGATATAGGAAACTTTTCGAATCACTCACAGTGTTTGATTCTCAAAGACTCTTGTGGGACTATGAAATTTCGACAGTCTTGTGTACCAGTGAGTTTTTTTTCCAAATTTTCCCTAACCTGGTCCAAAAATTGAACTGGTCATAGTATTTAATCAAAGAAAAGAATCAACGTTATACAAAATGATGCAAGATCGACAAAAAACAAATTGCTCAAAAATAAATTGTCAGTTAGTGACTAGCTTTAGCTCGAAACTGAAATCAAGGGGCGAATGAAAAATGCCTCATTAGAAAACCAATGTGGTCAATTCCATCTCTGATTGAACCTCTTTTTGATGAAAAATAAGTTCAACAACTTCTGGAAAATTAAAAAAAACTCAAGACAAAACTTCTCAGAAACGGGAATAAAATGCGCCATTTTATAATTAGGTTTGAAAAGTGTGCTCGGAAGTTTACTGAGAGGTACTTTGTTATGTTGCCATGTGATTAGATGATTTTAATTTACACTGAGGAAAAAATGTATTCAGGGAGAAAAATAGTTCGACCGGCCCTCAGTTGCCACCCAAAAATGCCGGAAAATTAATGACTTATCTACATCAAGTTAACGGCAACAGCAGCCTCCGAATGCCAATATAACTATTGACTATCAATACACGAGAAGCGAAAAGGTTATTCGGAAATTCAGAACTCCCTCCTTCTTTGAAAAAGGGTAAGTACAAAAACAACCACATCATTTTGACCAAGTCTACAAAAGCATTGCAACGAAAATAGTACGCCTGCTTCGCTGAAAAACATTCAGAAAAAAAGAAACGAAAATGGTAACAAGGAGGCTCGGTAACGTGCGTTCGCACATTAAGTTCCGACCCCTCATCTACATTTTTCACTTGTCTTTTTCAATTGTCTACCAAATGAGGAAGAGATTAACATATCAACATATCGTTCAGCAAACTACTATAAGAATAAACCAATCTACTCTAGAGGGCCTGCGAGACCTGTGGCTACCATAATATGACTACCAGAAAAGAGGGCAATAAAAATCAAATAGTTACAAATATTAATTACGACCAAACTCCTTGTCCATTTTTTGAAAACCACTAATAGCCGAATCAAAATGGCATCAGATAAAATATGTACTCAGAAGACTAACCGGCACTTTTTGGAAGAAAATATTGAATTTTTCTTCAATGCGACTTGGCAACAAGTCGACTAGAAATGAGCAAAAGGGGCAAAGTTTATTAAAACATTGCTTTTTTTTAAAAAAAGAATTAAATTCGAACTGATTAGAAACATTACGCATCAGAAGAAATCATTGAGACAGTCTTTCATAAATCAATAGAGAGCGAATGAGGCCTTTCTTTATCCAGGCTATGTCATACGACTGCAAAAAAACGACAAGTACAGGCAGAAACTAAAAATTTGCACGAAAAATTATGCACGAAAACGGTGTCCCCCCAATCAATTAATTATTAAGCTGATCACTATAAACAATAAAGATCTTTATGTGTATTTCTTGAAGGTAACAAAATTTGTAACTTAAATGACGCCCATTATTGTGATACTGTAAAAAGAGTACAAAAACCTACAAAAAGAGGGCAAATACGCAAAAATCACGAAAATTGGTTTTATGAAAACTGGTTGTTCCAAGAAGAAAGACGACTTGAGAAAACTAAAACTGTTAAGAAAAGCAAATTGTATTTCAATAGATAATTGATGTGAATTGTATATAGAGACGCTTAGCTACAATTTAACAGAAATAAAATTGGCAGATCTCAAAAATTTATCTTTTTTTTTATTAAAAAGAAATATTTTCAAAATACATAGCCAACAAAAGCTTTCGACTAAAAGGGTAAACAGTTTGCCTTGCAACTACTCGGAATAATAAATGCGACTGTTTTTAATGAAACTAAATCATAAGACTACAAAATAACATTAAATACAAGCTAAACTAATAAGTTTCCCAAACAACTTTACGAAACCACAGTTTTGAAGCCATTAAATTTATAAGATATTAACCGTGAGAATGTAGCATCTTCATTTGCGTCTTCTTTGACCATCAAAACGTTTTTTTTAAAGCGACTATCACAAAATGACAACAAAGTTAACCACAAAAACTGAAAAGTATCTAAACTTCACAAAATTCTTCTGAAACAAATTACCTAAGCCCTGAATACATCATTTGAAACGTTTAAACAACAGAAAATTATTGTTTGATTCAACATGACATTCGAAAGAGCTCTAAATAATGAGGCAAATTTACGAAAATGATACAATAATGTATAGTACGAAAAAAACGCAAGCCAGAACAAAAAGGGATAAGTTGAAGAATACTATTACTCTTTTCTTAAATTTAATTCGAAAGGCATAACAACCATTAGCTATTTACCGATATCAATTATTAAGTTCATTTGTTTATCTATAGTTGACCACTTAGACCTTTATTACACATTATTTGGCATTTGACAACAAAATATAACAAAAAATAAAGTGCAAAAAAACTCTACCAATTTCTGCAATAGAACGGTGTCGCAGCCCTTCAAACCATATGTTATGAAACTAAAAAATTGTTCATTTTCAAATGTATTAAAGCTTCTTTCAGTTAGATTGTTAAATATTGTTACAATTTGCAAAAGAAACAAAAACAAAAGGAAAAATGAGAAATTATGCACAAAAATCAGAATTTTTTATATGAAAACTCGTTGTACCAAAAGCAAGAAAACTTTCTGTTAAAACAATCGGACACAAAATTAGTTTGTAATCTATACGGAGGAAAGATTGACCTGTACTTACTGAGAATAAACAAAAAATTGGCTAAAATAATATAAAAAACTGACAAGGTAAAAAAATCACAGAAATTTCCTTAAAACAAATACATTCAATAACATAAGAGACATTAGGTAACAACCGAATGAAAAGAAAAGGTTCACGTGCACCTCTTGAGGAAATAATTTAGATCTTTGAGTGGTTAAACCTATAAACTAGGCTGCCAAAAGAATAAAAATTGAAGGCAAAGGACAAGAATTCAGTTAAATTTTACTAAAACTCTTCCTCAAAACCATAAAAACCCTTCGGTTCTCTGAAAACAAACTGTATCTACATTCAACCTCAATTTTACGTAAATTGGAGCTGTGACTAACGGACCCGTGAATAAAAAATATCGTCAGTAATTAACATTAAAATACAAAAGCAATATATTTTGAAAAAAGGCAGCATCAAAATAAAAACCAAAAATTTCTGATTCTAAGAATCCATGATTTTGTCGAACCTCTGCCTGATTTTGTCGCACGCCCAGCAAAGCGAACATGTGTTCCAATTGGTTTGCGAATTACTTTAATTGTTGCGTGGAATTCTTGCGCGATTTTGTATAAATATAGTTAAATCTGCAAAAAACGGCAAAGTTGTAATTCCAGAAGACTTTTATACGGCACCTAATTGCAACCAGCTTTTTTGTGAAATTAGGGAGTCTGTTTTAAGGTTTCTAGGTCACTAAGTGTGGCAAGTTTTAACAAAGTGGACCAAAAAAGCATATTTTGTATCATTTTTGCTGAAAAAGGTTTGAATTTTGAAAATTTTATAATATTTTTTAGCCAAAAAAAAACTTCAATCAAACTTTTCAGCAACGTTTTTCTATCTTTAACACTAACAGCAACTTTTTGCCGTTAAAAAATTTAACTTATTTTGAACTATATTAGCGAAATTGTGCCAAATTTTAGCAAAAATTACTGAAAATGTGAACAAAAACAGTCGAATATTCACAAAACTTTAAACCTCGATAACTCTATGTAAAAAACAAAAATCAAAAAAATCTTTTTAATTCCATATATTACCCTGGACGGGCTTTTCTATGATACCACTCACAATTCTCTACGATGAATATATCGATCGGCCAAAATTGACTGAACAAAAGAAAAACCCAGTTGAGTATATAGTTCCTCCTCCCCACTAAAGGGGGGTCGAAACAAAAATAGACCATCTAAGTTATGAGAGCTCAAGAAATTCTTCTCATTTACACAAAAAAAAACAAAAAACCCCAGGGCATCCTAATAAAAAGAGATGAAGCCAATTTTAAATCCAACATAATCTAGAACTACTAATTTACATCAACAATTTACATCATAGAGCAGATATGGCCTGTTTTGATTGAGATATAGGCCTGTTTCGTGAAACAACAAAAACAACTAGCAGGACAATAGTGAAAACTTTTTGTCTTTCAATAACAAAAAATGTCAAAGTAAAAAACCGCTAGAAAAAAAGCCTCTTAAGCTATTCCTTTATAATTTGCTATAATGGGAGTGTGAGTTGACTTCAACTAAGATAAAGGCAGATACAGACGAAACAACAGATAAAGACGCCAAAAAAGAGGCGAAGCTGAAAACATTAATTAAACTTTCTAGTTTTTGAAATAACTTAGACAATGTCATCTAAACGTTCAATATCAACTGAGTCTTTTTTTGTTTGATTTGCCTCATCAAAAGAGGGACTTGTCACCAATTCACTAAAACCCAATGAATTGGAGGTTCCAATTTTTACACTATATCAAAAGACAGCGAACACAAAAAAGATTGGCCAAAACTCAATTGTTAGCATTTTTATTTTGCAAATACAGTGGCCAGGTCATAAAACTCAACAACTGCTCATTGCTTGCTTCCAAAAATAACATATAAGCACAATTAGAACACATGTATCATCATTGTTTGCATTAGCGAGCTGATCAGCAGAATTAACTGCAAAACCTGAAGGTTTTCAACACGAATTTCCTCATCTTTTTGATGAGTTTAAGAAAATAACGCTTTATAGCTAACAAACCTGATGCTCAATTTATTATTCTAGATTGGTTAAATCTCCTACTCAAGTTTAATCAATGACTGCAATAAGAAAATTAACAAAATTTGAAGAGATATTAAAAAAGACTGCATCGATTTTAATTCAAATTTTCAGGATTATAGGCAGCCAATATGAGATCAATAATATCCTAACTATCGCTTTGCGTCTTTTATAATAGTGTAATTGTTTCAAAAATTAATAAAAAATTTGAAAAGTTCCAAAGTGAAGCTGAAAGCGAAGATCATTTCTAAATTACCTTAAAATAGCAAAAATAACTGTAAAAAATTTTCTTTCAAATACA